>NC_059997.1:2472857-2778839 GCF_912999745.1 Papilio machaon
CAAACGTCCCTAAATAGGTTTTTCTCAGCACTTACAGCTGTCTAAAAGTGATTGAGATAGTTACAACTTATTATTATTATTATTTTTTTAATATAAAAACCGCAAAATATTTTAAACCGACTCGGAATTTCTATTTCTTTTCATAGCAGATGGTAATTTCTCACGAAACAAATCGTAGAATTTCTGTACTGTCGAGATAAGTTATCAAATAGATTTAAATCTTTGTACACAACCCTGGAATGATATTACACTAATGGAAAACTGTGTTTCATGGAGAGGGAATAAGATTTGCCCGATATAAAACATCTGAATTATATTACTATTGACATATTATTATGTAAGAATTCTCTATAATAAAGCTGACTGCATATACTCGTAGTACATAGATTATACATAATTATAAGACTGTCCTAGTTCTAGTGGGATAAGCTCTTAGTAAACTCTTTTTTTATTTCTACACATAGGCTGACCTACTTTTTATTTATGCATATATCAAGTTATTTATTTCTAGATGACTGGCAAAATCGGGTGACTCCTTTAGTATCAAATCAGAGCACTTAAGGGATACTCTTAGGTTTTAAATAATATCTATTAAGTGTTTTGAAACGTAAATTTAACGTCTTTGTACTATTCAAACAATTATTGCTGTATATGTATTTAAACTTTTTATTTTCTAAGGGATGTAGATTATAAATTCAGCCAGACGACTTTTAATTAGACAGATATTCTTAATTGCCATTTGTACTTTTCCATTTGCAGGAAAATACTTAAAATAAACATGAAGTGAAATTTCAGAAGCAATTAAAAATTTGCCTCCTCCCTTGTCCGTTCGAGGATGGCGTCTGTACCGAACAAGGTATAATGTAAACAAAGAATGAGAACTAAAAAGAGAAATGACATGTCATATGAACCTACTTTAATATAGTTTGTAGAGGTTTATTTAAGTACCATCACTTAGTCTAGGAGCCAGTTACTGACGGCGACATAATGATGTGACGTATTGTGCCATTCAGAAAATCTAATTGTATTTTTTCGTTTTTGGAATAATGTAAAAGCGTATTTGTATTCTAATCTGGAGTAAGTAGGGTTTTATTTGACCATTTGATGTTTGGACTAAAATATAAAATAACTATTATAATGTTATTGTTGTAAATGGCTAACTCTAGTGAGGCAGCTTGGCGTTGCGTGCGAGACGGCGAGAGTGCGGTGTCGGCAGGGAAGCCCTGAGGTATTGATCGCGCGCCCCATGCGTTATACCCATCGGTAGGGACAATACACTTTCCTGTTCATAATCGGGATAAACATTTACCTATACATATTTTCAACATTAATTTTGATGATGGTGATTTTTATAGGTGCAATTAATATTTTTTTTTACTTTGACGTAATGTATTTTTTTATTATGAAGACTACATGATTTGTAAATAAAAGAGAATAAAGTAAGTAATGTGTAACGTAAGATTGTAGTGATAAAATTGTCAATGGAGCTTTATTGTGTGTATTTTGGTAGATAAACTAGTGAACACGTAACGAAACCTTCCGAACACGAAAAAGCACTTATCGATATGATACGACTCAATGCAATCGATGTAACAACAAAATATACGTTGAATAAATTTGCTCATTGGAAAAACTCTGATATATTGTACGATAAGAATTTCTTACTATCTCACTAGTATTATGAATGGGATTGTTTGGATGGATGTTTGTTAGAAGGTATCTCCAGAACAGCATAACGGAACCCGATGAAATTTAGCATGTCATTTTGTTTTTTGTAATTCCGCGCAGACGGAGTCGCGGGCGATAGCTAGCCTTTATATAATCTCAAGCGCTATTCTATTCGAAACCGAATATCTTACACTTAATTGTTTTCTGTAAAGGAATCGTCAAGGCACATCTATAATCTATTTATACATTTCACATGCTAACGATGTACACAAGTATATGTGGTAAAGTACATATTTCTGTCCCAACATCCATACAAAATATTACATTCTATGGTAGGATATTAATGAAACAGGATAAACGAGGAAAATACATCGTTTTAATTAAAATTCCATTTGCCCTATTTTTTTATACTAGCCGTTGTTCAAACATTGACCGAATGTCCTAAACCTGATAGTAAACTTTGGGAGTACATTTAATTAAAATACCAATCAACAATGTAATTAACTTTTTATTTGTATTTACAAAAAACTTATAAGCTTTAAAATGACAAGTTTATAACAAACACACTAAATAAATTCGTAATCACTGCTTACCTATCTAGATTACAGGCTTGAGTTATATGTAAACATATTTATCAATTTTATTACTAGTATAAAATATCAATGATTACCCTCTGGGTAATTAAAAATATTGGGATATGTCTTTAATAATTTGAATAAATGGTTACTTTAGTCAGGCGACGGCAGGGCGCACCGTCCAGTAAATCGAGTGCCCCTGACATGTGTACAATCAACGTTAGGAAGCCACACTATGACGAGTATATTTAATAACACGCTAATTTTACACTTCAATGCATTTTGCAATGACATATGGGTATGCAATATTGGAAAAGAGAATACAGATGGAAATATTGTATATTTTTCCACCAGATATTGTATTTAAAATATTCATCAACGCATCTATCGTTCTTCTAGTGTTACGGATGCCTATAGGTTCGTTGACATTTTGTCATATAAAATATCAAAACACAAATAATTATCAAACACAAATTGTGTAATTTTGACGACAATAATCACGTGTATCGGTATTGTATAACATGTTTTATTAAAATTAAAATCTGTACGCACAGAATAAACACGGTTAATCACCGCTTGATGTCGATACAATCGTGTTCCGCATCTAATCAGCTGACGATCCATCGCGGTGTTTGCATTCACCACGTCATTACATTACCCTGTGCTCGTACGATAACAATTTCACATGCAAATTGTACACGCGCTGACGGCATTGCCTTCATAGCAGAACTAATTGACGGTTATTTTTTTACGAAATCACTGTTCAAAGATTATATTCTTCTAACAGCTGAAATCTTTCCTTTGTCTATATTTTTAATTAGTATTTTTAATCCATTTGGTTTATCATCGTTGTTGGATGGGACGCGACCGCTAGGAACTCAAAATAAATACTCGCCCTAAAGATAGACCCCAGACGGGTCCGAAACTAGTCGGTGCCGTCACCGGACGATTATACGTGAGTTAAGCCATTGCTAATTAATTTAGCTTTAATTATTTCGTTTAGTACAGTGTAGAGTTTCAACTTTACGTTCAGATTTGTCTCAATCGATGTCAGCCGCGTATTTTATAAGCAAACATATAGCGGCAGCCGCGGCGTAAACATCCCGTACCCAAAGGAAGTGGGCTAACCAAATATAATCTAATCAATTCTAATCGAGGAAATGAGTTAACCGAATGTTTTGTAAATTTAAACTCTTTTCAATCCATTTCAGTTTACTTTCTATGTTACTGAGTTACTTTTTTATTTTAACGAAATCGATTTGTAATGAAGGCATTTCGGTTTCGAACAATTTCTTGAATTTACTTAATTGTAATGGTACGTAGTAAGTTCTCTTCTTTATTACTCTTTCTCTCTTATAACACTTTCTTACAGTTATTAAAAGAATACCGTGTACGTAATTTCGTATTGAAAATTTATATGAATAAGCACTGGCTGAAAAAGAAGTAAAAAATTGATGTATATAAGGGTGAAATCCATCCAAGCGTACTAGTCAGAATAAAAGAGAAGGATATTAAATAAGAGGGTGTACTTTTATATTATGTTTGAACTTATAATGAACTGTAAGTATAGACTACGATTTTGAAAGTCTTAGCTCAGCGTCAGCTCTGAAAGTCAACGAGATAAACACCATTAATTTATACCGTACCAACAATAGGGGTCACGCGTACTTTCAACCCACCTGCGCATTGCAAGGGCTTTTCTATTCCGGTAACAAACTGACGTTATGCGGGCCCATTGTTATCTCGCATTGTCCCCTAAACCCTCGCCCGCCATCTAACGGAAATAGATAAACAAGATTAAGTGCTTACCGCCACCCAAAAATCGCGAACTCTGAACTTTTAGGCTGCTAACTTTTTATATTTATATAGTAAAAGTAACTTTAAATAACTTGTACTATTTACTTACTTTGAGAAGCTTCAAAGAGGGGGGCATACCTTAGAGAAAAAGGCAGGGATCTGATGACTATTTAGTAACATTAGTAACTTATGGATTTACCTTTTCGTGCACAAAAAACGTAAAAAATAAGCGCCTATATTTATTATATTGTCAAGTGTTTATTATTATTTTCCTCGATCTAAAAATGCCAAAGTAAATTTGAGAACACTGATTTAATATTCGTACATATGAAATAGCGTTGTATAACGTTAGTTTTGAGACAGGCAAAATATGGCACATATTTCCGATGTCCACATCCTGAGTCGTGTGTGGAATGTGGTCGGCCAGCCTTCCGGGTGCATTCAAATAAATATATTGCATACAACATTTTTATATTCGGTCACAATTTAATAATCAGCATGTTTTCTGTACGCTCCTTTATTTGTATTAATTTCATGAGTGTTTTTGTTAGTTTTCAGTAACAATTAAATGACAAGAATAGTTTTCTATAATATACAAACACGAGAAAATTCTTGCACCAGAAGAAAGCCACACATTATCCTGAACCTGAACTCGAACTTTAATAAATGATGGTTATATTTCATCCAATAGGCGGTCAATAATTATAATGAATATAAATTCCAGCTCAATTATAAACAGCATTTCATCCAACCAACCAATTTGTATCGGCACAACAGGCGACCATTGTAATAACTCGTTAAAAAAAACGTATTGAAACTGTGTTGAATTAATTGGAAGTGAATCGTTATCGCACAGAGCGCATTAGTGACGCTTAGTTTTTAAGTACAGTCACGCTCGTAAACTCTTATTGAGATTGCTTTTTTACTTCTGTCTCGCATAATCGCTAAAATGATATTCCAAAAATATAACCAGGTTCTTAGCTGACGGCTGTTACGCCTACAATAATTTGCTGTAAATCTTTTTTTAAAGATATGTCTAAATTACAGATTAGCATTTAAGGCTTTGTAGATATTATTTGTTTCAACCATCTTTGATTGGGACCGTAGGGTTTCATGGCGATCAAAGTTGATTGAACTTTAAACCATTATAATAATAGTAATCTTTGCATATAATTGGCTCGTATTAAATTGATTGAAAAATAGTTAAACCTGTCTCCTACTATATACTTAAGGAGAATTATACATAACTTGTAACAGATAGGATAAAGAAAAAAATAATGCCAGCTCTTTCTTGCACGTTCCATTCAGCAAATTTATAATGGATGCAGGGAGCTCATTAGACCCGAGGTGCCCGGAGCGGAGTCTTTTTAAAAGTTACGCGCACAATAACATATCCCATTATAAGTACGTCGATCGAAACACAGCTTACCTGATGTATTATAAGGATTCCCATAGAACGGTTTCCGGCGGAAAACGTCTCGTAATAATTCCTCGGTACCTGCAAGGGAGCGTGCATTGCGTCTTAATAAGGTTTATAATCACGTCGTCTGACACTTGTTACTCGCCTTAGCAACGGCCCTCGCATAATCAGCATCGCTTGCGTCGTCATCGTTGTTCAAGGTCCACTGACACCGGAGTCTTGGGAACCGATTCTATTGTGGCGCTAGAAAAGCTGTTTACGTATTCAGAATGTTATTTAGATGTACATATTGTTTTTGTTTGTTTAGAACTTGCTTTATTGAAATAAAACAATGACAATTTTAGTGGTTAAACAAAAATTATTGTACAGTGAATACTAATTCATAGGATTTTATCACGTTTTATTTGAAGCATTCAATTATAATGCT
The DNA here is from genome assembly GCF_912999745.1 of Papilio machaon. NCBI lineage: Eukaryota > Metazoa > Arthropoda > Insecta > Lepidoptera > Papilionidae > Papilio > Papilio machaon. The sequence continues at coordinate 2,478,745 of NC_059997.1, forward strand.
TGGAGCCGTTTAGTTGGCTTCACTGAACAAACAGGTATTTATTATCTGTTATTGAAAACTTTAACTGCTCAAGAAGAAAAGGTCTATTCCGTGTCTTGTTTATCATGCCAATTTGAAGGACCTTTCAATAATTTTATCCATCAAATTTCTTTTCCTTTGGTTTCAAATTTCTCAAATGTATCGATTCCATTTTTGTTGCTGCTCAGTGTATAAAATTGATTTTATCATAACGAATAAGACTATTTTATCTGCCAAAAAAGAAAGGTATCTTTGACACTTTTAAAATAATTTAATTAAACAACTAATTAAGTTACCTAAAATAAAAATTAAAGTCGATTAAAATGAATCTTATGTTAAAAATATTATGTTTATATAGACTCCACTTTCGCTGAGTATGACACGTCTACACCGACACTATCACTTACAAGTTACGTAAAGCACTCTGATGTAATTAAATCTTATTAACTTGATAACCATCAAAGTAATTGTCTTCCTTGATGAAAGTTTTTGGGAATGAAGAGACGTCTATTGAAGACATTGCTTCATTGTTTTTCGCGCGTTATCTGTTATGTTTCTTAATTATGTAATAACCAGCTGTTGTCCGACTTTGTCTGAGAGGAATTAAAAAAAAAACTTGTATGTCACTCCAGTCTGCATTCTATCTATGTGGCGAATTTGTGAAGTTCATCCACATTTATACATCCATTTTGTATCATTTATACATCCAAACATTCGCATTTATAATTAGTTATATTAATAAGGCGTAGCAAACTAGATTTTTAATTACATCATTCATTGTAGATCTAATTACGTTGACCATAGAATATCCGTAGGGATGTGATTTATTACTTTTAGGGGAATAACTAAATGTTTCGTTTCATTTTTCCCCTTTGTTTTGTTTTGGATAATAATTTATAGTAGCGGTCGCTCGCGACTTTGTAAGCGCGGAATAAAACAGTATCGTATATACTCGTATTATGCCCGCGAGTATTAGCTACCTTACCGTCCAAGTCCGGTTAAAATCAATCCAGTTGTTCAGGAGATTCAGAGAAAGATACAAGGATAAAGAAGTTCAGGATGGAGAAGAACATCTTGGCTGAAAAATTTGCGCTAATTGTACAACAAAAGTACGCGTTCTATATTTCGAGCTGCCGTGTCCAGAGTTCAAGTTGCTATGATGATCGCCAACCTTCGTTAGGAGATGGCACCAAAAGAAGTTCAGGTGATAACCCGGAACGATCGCGGCCTTGCAGACAGACATATAAACAAAGAGACAGACAAAAATTTTAGAAACCGATTTTACGCTAATACATAATTTGTACTAAGTATAATTTTTTTTTTCGATATTACATACGGACACTGTAATTTTATTAATATATTATATAAATTTTTAATATTACTTTTAGTCAACAGTTTTTTTAACTACTGTTCTACAATACAATGTAGCCGTTGGTTATTGTTGACAATTACTTAAAATGTGAAGTAAATACTCAAAGACATTGTAACTTCAATACCATATGTTAAAAAAGTGGTACAAAACAAGCAGGTTTTAATTAAAACAGTTATTTGATGTACGTTGTTGGGAACGAAAACCAAAACATTATTGTGTGGGCATTTGTTTGTCCAGGGTCGAACTCAGACGTCCACCATTGTCAAGTTCAACTGATTGTACGTGGCCAGTGTTGCGTGCAGGTTTTTATTTTTCAATTACATATACTGGCCACTGCGGAATTCTATAGTTAACGAATTTACTGGCAACCTGTAAAAAGAAAAAAGACGAATTCTTTCAGAGTCAGATTATATTTATTGGATGTTCACCTTAATAACAATTTTTTACTGTTTTTCATTATTTTTGTGTGAATTAAAAAACTAAAAACAAATAAAAAAATGTTTATTCCGCTTTGATTTAATGACGTGATTTAAGCGCTCTAAATTCTATACGTACCTTAACGGTTAAGAATGAATGAGTGTTAAAAGACGATTTCTCTGCCACTAACCACACTACAGTTTTTTTTTTTTAAATTAAATGGACCATGAATGTTATCACATACATATAAATGTCTATTAAGCAGTAAGATACATAAAGATCGTACATTGTCTTCCATCATTTGCATTCATATAACGATATCGTCCTTGATACAATGTCAAAGATTTTTTATGTAATTATTTCAAACAAGTCATTACATAGTCGATACATGAACATGAGATAATAATTATGTACTTTAAAACGACCGAAGTCATAATATTCGATCTCGAAATATTTTCGATTATTCGCGATATTGAGAGATTCTTAATTGAGCCCAATAGCAATCTAAAAACATGTTCTACTTTTACGTTCATACTCAAAGCCATTACGTGGTGAACCAAAGCGCCTCTTAGTGTACACATAATATGTAAAATATAAAGACTGATCAAGACCATTTAATAACTGAAAACGGCAGTTAACAATTTATTAGGTAATAAGTAATCTACTTTATATTGTGTAGTTATCTATCAGACGCCTGTTACTTTGTATTGAGAATTCAAGTTCAAGATTCCGCCCCGCGTCGGGTTATTGACCGGGCACGGAACATGCGCGAGGCGGAAATACACTTTCCACCAGAATAGTCGACATAAGCAAACTTTATATGATACTTTGCAGAACCAAAATAATACTACTGTCCTTTTCCTACGTTATATTAATCTATATTATTTGTTAAATTAAATAGGTCCCACTTTTTGTAACCGTTAATTAAAACGGGAGAACAACATTGCTAGCATACCTAATACACACAACGACCACTTCGACGATTAATTGCATTGCATATGAGATCTCCATGTAAGATGTAACTTTATTCGTAAGAGTTTAAACTTTATATGTTACCTCTTTGGTTTGATTTATGACTTTTCCATCGTTTCATATTGAAACAATCTTTAATGTAAAACAATTTATTTATAGTCATAAAAAATGTGTATTCAGGTGTTTTCTGCAGATAGGAGAGTTGCGTTAAATTTTTAGCGTGCATTAAGGGTTACGTATCGATTATCCTTATCCCGAGGTCCCGTTTGTGAGGGATTTCGTGAATCCCCTTTATTGCGCTGCCTTGTTTGTTAACGATTACTTGAAAGTAATTCATTTTCAGAATTGTATGTCAATGGCCAACACAGAAAGCCTCTTTTAAGTATACAACATTGATAACTTTTTAAAACTAATCGTGTTTGATTAAACATCTGTTGTTTAAAAGAAGAAGAATTGACCTATCACATTTTATCTCACTGTCAATTGTTTTAAAAAAATAATGTTGTCATTAAGTTAATTTTTATTTCATTACTTCAAACGAATCTTGCGACGTATCTTAGATCTACTATAAGTAATCACACTATCGTAGTTTATCAACATATAAACCAGTTGTATTATTTCCCTTTTACGTAATAATATTTATGACGAAATATATAAGTTCGTCTTCAGAAACTAGAGCAATGCTTAAAAAGCATAAAGCTATTTATACTTCTCGGGACGACCCAGTTTTTAAAAAATGAAAAATTCTTTTTCTCTATTTCTATTCCGTCTACGTGCAATAGTAAAGACATTTTAAAATTGTTCATAAATTTTAGCTTAATCGCTTTTGTGCAAACTGTTCAAGCCAAGCTTGAATCCCAACGCTGCTGTGAACTAAAATATGTACAATATTATACAAAAGCGCATAGAATAGTTAACCTTTTTAAACTTTAACCTTTATAAATTTATTATCTCCAAAAATACTTCCATAGTTTTTTCCCATAAAAAATCTTCATGTACACTTTATTCTCTCTGCCTTTTATGCATATCTACTGCGATGCACTAAGTAGACTAGGATAGAGTTAATAAACAACTGAATAACAAATTGTAGAGCAGCACTTATTTAAAAGTATAGTTATTACCAATGTATGCACTAACATAGAACCACCTAAAAGCTGCAAGACTGTATCATTTTCTCCAGTACTGCGTTGCTCATTCTCAGTATATTACTCTGTGAGTGAGGGTTTAGGGAACAATGGTGCAATGGTGGTGTTATTGATTGGCGGCAACAGGTGGTTGGGGCGTCCTGCTGCCCGCGCTTCCCGCAAGCCCCGCGCACCCATCGATGCCCAAAAGTTCACTTTCGTCTTCGATTCGGTTCAAGTCTCTCAGCCCATTCCTGAAGTTAAGAAGCTACGACAACACGACCGTTTTATGTAACGCTTTGTTTAATGTGTTTTACAATTATATTGGATAAAATCATAAAAGAAGTCAAGAGTGAGGCCATTAAAGTCATAATGAGAGTCTACATTGCTTTTCTTCGCAAATTTAACCTTATAAATACTGAACACTACTAAATGCACTAACAGCGTCACTGGATGATTTTCTTTTCCACTCATTAATTCAAGTTCCCGCTGCTTTCTGTTTGTAAATTAAAAGATAATAGCTCATGTCTGTCTGAACAGTATTTTTGCACTCTAGCTGAGCTATTTTTCAGCCTTAACGTTCCTTTATTCTGTTGAGATTTTCAGAAACAGTTTAATTTTCCGTCAGTACGAATTGCTTTTGTCTTTCTAGAGAGAAATTTATTATTGTTAAGTATTGCGAAGAATACAGCTTGATTAATTGAAATATAACTTCAACTCTATCGTCTAATATTTTAACTGATACAATAAACGAAATGCAGGACCTTGATCTATTTCGAGTACAATGCACAATGGAAAGGAAAGATCTATCGCCCACCGCACGCCAACGACTAATCGGGTGCTAACGACTGATGCAAACGGTTCTCGCATACGAGTACTATGGCATGCGTGAACAAGAAATCTCTCACATCACATATGCTGTGTAACGACAGAGTTACCGACTAATGAAACTGCGCCCTAAGGCCTGTCAACCATGAGTTTAAACTATTGTTAAATTCCCTTGAATTAATTAAGATAATAGTAAATTAATAATAGCAAACTTAAGGTCAGAATTCAGAATTACTTTTTATTTAGGATTATAAATTAGTGATCTCATTGACTATAACTATTATATATAAAGTTTTGACGGTTCTACGATTTATTTAATCGTAGAACTAGGTTAGAATACACATTGATATGGGTCGTATTTGTTCTGTGGACATCACCGAGGCGGATGTAGTTGTGTATTCGACACACGCGAGGGTTTATTGACTAAACGTCAAACCTTCCCTGCCGCTCCTAGCTCGAGGCGAATCCCTAAAAACTAAACGAATTTTTATCATATTACATACATATTTACATACATAATTAAAGCATTTACAGGGATTTGTGCAACCGTGAGTTTTTGGATCTCTCTCATTCTCTTAAAAAAATAGACGTATACACTGAAAACAATGCTATGCTGTACAATATCCCGGTACTTGCAGGTACAGTAACTTTCCCTGCAAACAATATCAATTGCGAAAGTTTCCCAAAAATAAAATTCGTATAATTTCACGTTAGACTCGGCGTTAAAACTTATTCGACAATGACAACGTTGCGTACAAATGTTGCAGTTGAATTATATAATCTGCCGTAATTCAAATTGACCAATTCTACCGCAATTCAATACCTATAGTTCACTGCTGGACAAGTGTAGTCTTGTATTGTTAATAATTAATGTTCTGGCTAACCTAAAAATAAAATTTTCCTAGGTTTTGCATCAATTGATTACAACGCCATCTAGTGAATAATACAAAACTTTGCGAGCGTTTTTTTTAAACTGATTATTTAGTTTAGGCACGATATACATCACTGATATGTAACGATACATCAAAAATTATCTGCGAGCCGTCGTGGGAACTGAACGATAGCTCCGGCACCCGATACCATCGCCTCGATAACGCTGTAATTAATGTAACAGGATTAACGTCGCATTGATATGGACGCCTACAAATGAAGATGATCCATTGCACTTGCTGCATTAAGATATTCTTATTTTAAACATGTTTTACATTTTTACTAGTTGTCGCCCACGACTGTCCGCGCGGAATTAAAGAAAAACTTAATTAGTAACCTATGTGTTCTTCCAGACTGTTCTACATCTGTGGTAAATTTTATCAAGATCCGTTGAGCCGTTCCGGAGATACCTTCAAACAAACATCCATCCATCCATCTAAACATTCGCATTTATAATATTAGTAAGATACAAATTACTAGAATTCTTCTAGTCTATCAGAGTTTGGTCGAAGGTAGAAATATCAGTCAGACCTGAGGTTTAACAAGTATTATTATTTGACTTCGCTTTTAGTGGGGTAAAACGGGGTGCGGTTGCTCGATCGTTGTTCCGTGGTCGTCCGTCCCCTTTCCGCGCAACGGATACCGGACCGGTATAGCGCCGGTATTTTTCCGAAATAGAGCATCGTTTTTTCACATTTTAATTATTAAAATGGATGACATTAACATTGCTTTGTTAATATCATTAATTAAATGTAGACCTGTGCTATGGGACAAAACACTGCAGTGTTACAATAAAAGACTAGCGAAAATTTTTACTACGCTATACGATGATTTCGAATCTTTGTCCGAAAAAGAAAAAGATGAATTCGATACGTTAGTGTTATTATTTCTGTGTAATATTGTTTAAAACAAAACTGAGATATAGTTTAAGAATCTAAATATATTACGAGTACATATGTACCTTATGGTAAGCACAGTCATAAAATTATTTTATTTTTTCTTTTTAGGCAAAGGCGTTATAAAGTAATGGAATGGAAATGCAAGAGACGACTGTTCAAGGTGTCATAAACAAATTAAGCAATTTAAGTCTGGCACTAGCTCGAAAAATCGATAGGAAAACTACAAATTAAATCCTCACGTGATATTTTTCTGGATTTTCGAAAATATAAAAATGGCAACATTATCCCGTGCAGCTGCCGCTCCCTTATTGGTCAAAATATGACGCTGTCAAGATGACATTGTTAGCTCACATATTTTCCTACTTCCATAAGATCCTTGTGGAACTTTAGAAGGCCAACCAATATTACCAACTGCATGTCACCGGCAAATCATGAACCTTCATTGTTGCCTGTCTATGGTTATTTGCCTAGGTAGATTATCAATAAACTATGGTCTCGAATTATTAGTAGTGCACCAATCAAGTAACAAACAATTTACTTACAATGAATCTGCTAATTTAAAATTTGTGCTTTTTTATCACCTGATATACTTTATAAAAATTCACTCAAAAGTAACATAAAAAAACAATTTCAAACAAAATGCATTCAAAAGTACCATAAAAAACAATCTCAAACAAAATACACTAAAAAGAAACAAAATAATGTCATGAAAACTTCTTTCTTTCTTTCTTCTCTCTTTCAAAAACCCTCTAAACTCTAAAGAAAGTTCTCTTCTTTCTTGTAACATGTCTATATTGTATAATTATTGTTATTTCGCAGTCGGTGTCGGCCGAAGTAAATAGGTGACATTTTATATTTGAGATGTATTAGACATACTTACGTTTATGTCCCTACTTAGGCCGAAACCGACTCCAAAATAACAATAATTATACAATATAGACATGTTACAAGAAAGAAGAGAACTTTCTTTAGAGTTTAGAGGGTTTTTGAAAGAGAGAAGAAAGAAAGAAAGAAGTTTTCATGACATTATTTTGTTTCTTTTTAGTGTATTTTGTTTGAGATTGTTTTTTATGGTACTTTTGAATGCATTTTGTTTGAAATTGTTTTTTTATGTTACTTTTGAGTGAATTTTGTTTGAAATTGTTTTTTTACGTTACTTTTGAGTGCATTTTGTTTGAAATTGTTTTTTTAAGTTACTTTTGAGCGCATTTTGTTTGAGATAGTTTTTTTTGTTTTGAAGTTGGCTATTTTTTTTCTTAAAATGTTTGTTTTATTTCTCAATTTTTAGTGAATTTGAAGTTTAATTACAAATTTCCTTAATACGTATAAGGACATAAATAAGACAAATAAAGAAAAGGACTTTCCTATTTAATATGTGTGTACTTCAATTCAAAAACTAATTTAGAATACACCAGATAACCACTTATCCTTTAAACAATGAAATAATTATCAAAATCGGTATAAAAAATGAAAATTAACGAACTAATACATCGTAGCGTGCCTTTAATTTTGTCCAGCCGCGCGCCGCCGTAGAATTTTTCGAATGCGCGTAGTTTTTAATAATTCAATATCTTCCAAACTATTGATCAGAATTACATAGTTTAAAGGCTAATGTAATCTGCATTTAATACTCTAGCCATCAAACATATTTATTTGGATAAGGATTCATATCGAATATAATATAATAGCGCCGTAAGCTTACGACGCTGTTTTTCGTGTGCAATTTAATCGAAGTTTGTTCATAATAACATGGTTTTTGTGAGACATCCATAGATGATAGATATATGCCACCTGAGACTTTTATTTAGCAAATTTAAGGATCTATAATTACTCGATACATCATTTTAATGTAGGTTATATAGTTTGACCTACGTAAGCCCAGAAAGCAAATTTGTGCTATTCATTGTAACGCGATGTAGCATTTTTCGTTTCCGCGTAATTTTATTCTTACGATATCTCCTAAACTATTAGACAGAATGATATAGTTTCAATTGCAAATATAATCTACATTTAATTCTCTTGATAATGAACATATTTATTTACATAAGGGTTAATACTGAACTTGAATAATAGCGTCGGAAATAGGGCATGAATTTAATTAATGTTTCTAAAGAAAAAAATGGTTATTGTGAGAAAACTATAAAAGATAGATATATGCTATCGCGGACTTTTGTTTAGCACATTTAAAGAGCTACAATTCGCCATACATCATTTTTATGTAGGTCCTATAGTTTAGCCTACGTAAGCGCTGAAAGCAAAAATGTCCCTAATTTCCGCAACAAATTTTGAAGCTATATTCAAAATCTACTAGTCTTCTAGTTATTTAAAAAAAAAAACAAAAAAATGGGACCCACCTGCAAGCACTTCCTTTCGATTAAAATAATTTTTATCAAAATCGGACCACCAGGGGCCGAGTTTCGCGGTAACACACATAAAAAAAAAAAAAAAAAAAAAAAATACAGTCGAATTGATAACCTCCTTCTTTTTGAAGTCGGCTAAAAAGCGGGCGTATGCGTCCAAGGACGACTGTAAAATGACTAATGTTAGTTAAAAGCGACATATATCCATTGAATTAATTATTAATACATTCATAAGTTAATCATTATAATTATGAATCATTAGTAAATTAAATATAAACATTTATGTAGATTCATTTGTTTTACTCGACCAACGGTTAATCATTTTATGGTTAACTCTATATGCTATACTAGTATTCAAGTAAACATCACGATTGTTGATAGAAGAAAGATATATTGGTAAATAAAACAATGCTAAACCTATATTATTATATTTTTCACCATATATATAAGTGGATGTGGTTTACTGGTATTACTTCGCGATAGTTCAACATACAGTTGTGTTCTGTGCGATCATTACAAGACTATATAGATCTATCTAATTATCTTAATACGTAGAGATAAACTCCAAGTGTGTTAATAAATTGTTCAATTGTGTAGTCGTGTATACATATTTGCATGTGCATAGTGAATTTAGTTTTTGAAATTCCACTGGTATGGTTTGCAAGTAATTTCTAACTTTATAAGGGTGTGTTCAAACCAAACGGTTCGTCATCTCGAAGATGCAACAAGAAAAAAATGTTGCCGATGAGTTTCCTACTTTTAACGAACAGGAGGGACGTTGAAATAGAAGATAAATGTGTCCCTTTCATATATTATATTCTCTACCTTACCATTTCTGTTTTCTGATCTTTTTATAAATTAGAATTGTGTATTTATGTGTTTGTTGTTGTTGTCAGGAGCAGCTTGGCGCGGCGTAGCGGGCGGGCCGCGCCATGGGGAACAAGTGCTGCAGCCGCCGCCACGATCCAGACAGACCACTCGGTGAGTTCAATCTTCCACCACACAAACTGTCACAGATTCAGACTTATTAATTAGACACTAATTGAGTCATCAATAAATCAAGAATTCAAAACAGTGTCACCTGATTATCCCCCATAATCCTTACACTAGGTTTAAAACTTTTTAATCGCGATTTAATTTTATCTTCGTCCACAATATCTTGTATGAAAGAGATTCATGTCATCTCGTATTTGTGTAAAGTCGCTCAAAGCGTTCCTATTCTCAGTCTTCAGAAAGTTGCGATTCTTAGAAAAGGAACTCTTTATCTTTCTATGCACACAACGTCAGAATAAGACAACATGACTCTAAGATATTTCTCATGTATACTTATTACATTCAATGCACACGTGTTTAAAGATAGTTAATGCCTCGCTTAATGTTATTTATTGGCTTCTTAAACAGTCCTTTAGCGTAGATTACAAAACGTTAAGGGTCAAAATTACTGACTTTTACGTGACACAAAATGTGGCAGTTAAATTTCGTGATTATAATCGCGAATTAATAAAAAGAATCACGTAATTATTTTCGTAATTCGATACATCGCCTTTTACAAATATCAGAGCTTTTAATGTACCCGTACTGATAATGTAATGATATTACGTAGTTGTTTTTTATCACTTGTAAAAGGCTACCAGAAATAAATAATTAACATGATTTCTCGTTTTTTTAAAATATACACATATATTACAATAAACTATATATAGTCTGTAAAATTACTTTGATCCTTCATAAGCCCCAGGACGTTGGAAAAATGTGTACCTAAGAAATTATTAACTTCGTTGATGTATCAACTATGTTCAAAGGATACCGTTCCATCATTTTTAGGAGACCTCTTGCGCAAATCTTAGAAAACTTGTATTGCGGCTAAAGTGAGCGGAAAGATTTAGTAAAACTTAATCCCCAGCCATTTTGCTAAAGTTTTCTTTTTCAACTAACTTGGTAACTTAAAGAAAGTTCGAACAACTTGACTGATAGGCCATCGAACAAATCTAACTTCTATATCGAGTTATAGTTATCAACTTTCATAGGATTAAGATGGGATGAATAATATAATTATTAATAGATACGTCACGACTATAAACCGTGTTTACAATTACTGTATTCATATATTCATGTTTTCATGATCAAGGAAGATATTTAAATATCACTAGCTGTCGCCCGCAACTCCGTCCGCGCGCAGTTAAAAAAAACTTAATAGGGGTATGAAAAATAGATGTTGGCCGATTCTCAGACCTACTCAATATGCTCACAAAATTTCATGAGAATCGATCAAGCCGTTTCGGAGGAGTACGGGAACGAACATTGTGACACAAGAATTTTATATATAAGATAATCATGATATTCAACTCTTGTAGGACATGTATTAGAGCGCTATCTCTGTTATCTATAAAGACGATGAGAGAAAAGGCAATATTGTTGTTACACAGATGCTACGACACTGAAGACTCATATTAAGACATGTTTTTAAATCTTAGACATAGTATTTAATGAGACAAACTTCTATTCACAAATATTTTTCTGTATCTTCATAAATTCACGCAGTTCTTTGTGTCCTTATAATTTGTATGTACCTATGTATGGTCGCTGTTGAGTACAAACTTATCGAAGAAGGCTTAGAAAGGCTTACACACAATATGATATTGCTTCCTAATACCGGCGGCAACCGTAAAGAGGATTACACTTCTGTTACTCTGTTACCTCAGGCAAATAACCTGAAACAAAGAATGTACTCACTTCCTTTATGGGCGTAATAATGTAAAGAACGGCAAAACTTTGATATATCTTAAGGAATTTCTCTCTGATGTAATTGAGACGGAAAATTTAATTTATTTCGCTTTGTTTGCGAATGAAATAAGATATGTTTTAAATAAATACTCCACAGTATAAAAATTTTAACTATTTTCCCCATAAAGGTGATGAAAAGCTTTTTATCTTGTAGCTTTTATGTAGAATACAAAGTAACAACTGAATCTTGCAATTTACATGTAATAATGTATATCGCGTCGTTAGTAACTGTATAGTTGCGATAATGAAGTTCAAATGAGGGCAGGGACCCATTTAGGTGCGGTCAAGAGTAATCACTACGATTTCATAGCGACCAACTCAGTCTACTCGCAGCTCGCCTCGACGTATACCAGCTTTTTGTTCTTTATATATCAAGAAATTATTTTAATGTAATTTACATTAAATAATGTAATGAATTTTACATCTTATATTATAGAATATAGTAGATTTACTAGCGCCCTGGGCGAAATTACTAAAGCACTCTCTTTTTTACCATGCCTTTTTGTTTGGTTTGGTTAGCGTTATGTGAGATTGTGTAATTCGCAGACTTGTGGCGCGCCCTACCCTAACGCCGGCCCTGTATAAATAGTTAGAATTTAGTACTTGAGCTATTTTATTACAGTTTACGATAACGTCATTCATCGAAGGTTTTACCTTTAATCTTGGAATTGTCGCACTCAGAATTGTTAAGCATAATGAGATGTTAATAAGTTTAGATGTATTAAAATATCCAATTTTGTGTTGCAGTGTACCCAGCATACAAGAAGAATGAAGCGGGCTTCACGACGTGCCCCTCGCTGGAGAACCGATACACCGGCGAACCCAATAACCGCGTCGTGTCGCGCCGCCCCGCCGACATCGTGCGGACGCGCAACCCCGGCACATGTCAGTTAACTACTTTAATTCAAAAAATAAAATGGCCATAGTAAAACAAAGAACAGTATGTACCAAGTCGTGGTACAGTCCCAATCAAAAGTTTTACATCCTAATAATAATACTTTGGTCACTGTTCCGACAGTTTTAGCAGCTAACATGAGACTGGAGATTTTAATTTCTAGTGGCTTACTAATATCGTTAGTCAATTTCTGTGTTTAAGATTACATGGCTGATCGTTAATATCACCAATATCTTTAGTACAGTTTGTTGAAATACGAACAGCTTCAAATACAATCTCACAATCTTACGCACATATATGTTTTATTTATAATATATATTATTTAAAAAAAAAACTTGTTGCAATTTCAGGTATATCAAATGGCGGTAGACGCGTAGTGAAAGCGCTATGCGCGTACACGGCGCGCGCCGAGTCGGACATCTCGTTCCGCAAGGGCGACCGTATGGAGGTGTTGAGCGACGCCGAGCCCGACTGGTGGCGCGTACTGCATCTCACCACGCGCCGTGAAGGACTAGTGCCCGCTAACTTTGTCGCTGAAGAGAGCTCCGTTGAGTGCGAAGAGTGAGTAAAACGAACAACTATATAACATTTAATAGTCACTAAATATCTCTTACCTGACTTATTTATAGCGTCTAAAATCATCGTCTTAACGCAGTTAATACAGAGCATTTTAAATTATTAGCATTATTTTGAGCTATGACGCTCCTTATCGTATATTTCATGGTACAGGAACATGGATATTAAACATTTGGTTCAACTAATCCGTGAGAAGAACCGTCAGATTCGTCACAACCGACGAAAACGTCACAACAGGCGGAACCGTTGGAGGAAGCTAAAAATTTTCTAAATACAACTTCTATACTGTCACTCTTCTATACTACACACAAATACAATACATAAAAAAACCAAATTAATCTTAATAAATATTAAACAAAATGTTAATTAAAAGTCTGAATTAAATTCTTTTTAATCTGTAGCTTTTATTAACAAAGATCTTTAATTCTAATAAACCTTGTTACATAAAATGGCATCTTTTATTTGATTTTAAACCAAGTACTATAAACATCAAATTTGATAAATATGAAATGCATATTTTGTTCTGTTAACATTAATAAATTAAAACTACACAGCTTACATAACTACAGATTTTAAAATTTGTATAAGCAAATATAAAAGTAATCTCAATATAATCAGCATTTTAATTTAATTTAACTAATAAAATTAAGATTTTAGTTATTTGATTAGTGAAGGTCGATCAAAGAAATAAAATCGACATATTAAAACGTATAAATATCGCAGTTCTAAACCATCACTGTGAGCATCAATTATACATTAACTAGCCTTATTTTTTTATTTAATATGAATAAACCAATTTCTTGTGCCTAAATAAACTTAAATGAAATTTTAAATCTCTTAAAATCAAATATTAACTAACAGGATTTAAAGATTTCTTTTAATGACAAACAATAGACTAGAAATAATAAATTAACAGAAAATAACTTAATGTTCACAGTTGGTTCTTCCCGCACGTATCACGGAAGGAAGCCGACAAATTACTCTTAGCCGAGACGAATCCTAGAGGAACGTTCTTAGTGAGGCCAGCAGAACACAACCCACATGGCTTCAGTTTGAGTGTCAAAGACTGGGAGGAGGGAAGAGGTTACCATGTCAAACACTACAAGATCAAGCCCCTAGATAACGGAGGGTTCTACATCGCCACCAATCAGACATTCCCCAGCCTTCCCGCACTGGTCATGTCGTACACAAGTATGTTGATTAGTTTACTTTACTTCATTAGTCATATCAGGCTCGAAGGACTAAATTTCAACATATTGGTCCTTCGAGCCTGTTAAATTATGCCTTAATCGTAAGCATCTTTTGATAATATTTAGACTCACTTTATCCCTATAAGCTCTTGTTACTATAATTTTACTGTAATAAATTTGACTTTATTAACAAATATTGTGAATAAACCGCGTGCAAATGAAATAATGTGACTAACTGAATGTGAATAACCTTATGTAAATAAAGTGTACTAACTGTTCGCAGAGAACGCGTTAGGGCTGTGCCACGTGCTCGCGCGGCCTTGCCCCAAGCCGGAGCCGCAGATGTGGGACCTGGGCCCGGAGCTGCGCGACAAGTGGGAGATCCCGCGCAGCCAGATACAGCTCATCAAGAAGCTCGGCCAGGGGAACTTCGGCGAGGTGTACTACGGAAAGTGGTCCAATAATATCGAGGTAAGTCTACGTAACTTTGGAGTTTTTTTGGCGCTTGCGAGCTCCATCTCTTGCTTTGCTTCATCATTTTCACAAAATGACAAATTTGTACTAAGTGCATAATAATTTTTAAAATTTTCCAAATAAATATAAATAATAAATATATGAAATTCCAGGTCGCGGTTAAAACGCTTAGGGAAGGTACGATGTCGACTCAGGCGTTCCTTCAAGAAGCGGCCATAATGAAGAAGTTCCGACACAAACGTCTGGTGGCGCTGTACGCGGTGTGCTCGCAGCAAGAGCCCGTCTACATCGTGCAGGAGTACATGTGCAAGGGCTCGTTGCTAGAATTCCTCAGGAACGGCGACGGGAAGACGCTACAGTTCGAGGACCTAGTCTACATCGCAGCACAAGTCGCGTCCGGCATGGCGTACCTAGAATCGAAGCTCTTAATACACAGAGATCTCGCCGCCAGGAACGTATTAATAGGAGAGAATAACGTCGCCAAAATATGCGACTTCGGTCTAGCGAGGGTCATAGAAGATAACGAATACTGCCCCAAGCAAGGGTCCAGGTTCCCCGTCAAGTGGACCGCTCCGGAAGCAATAATATACGGAAGATTCTCCATCAAGAGTGACGTCTGGTCCTACGGTATCCTCCTAATGGAACTGTTCACGTATGGACAGATACCGTACCCTGGTCTCCACGGAAAAGAAGTCATAGAGCAAGTGGAGAGAGGGTACAGAATGCCCAAACCGGTCGGACACTACCTCCCTGATGCTATCTACGGTCTGATGCTGCAATGCTGGGACGCCATCCCGGAGAAGCGGCCGACGTTCGAGTTCCTCAACCATTATTTCGAATCGTTCACAGTGACCAGTGAGACGCCATACAGAGAAGTGCAAGACTAGTGCTGTGATATAGTGAATTAGTTATCGGACTTATCACAAGTATCAAGATTGGTTGGATAGTTTGCGCGCTTGCTGTGACGTTCTATGCTTAGACTTGTGTCAGTTTGTGCCTCGTCGTGACAGACAGGAAGTGTCGCTTGTGAACTGTAAGACGTTTTGTGTAAGGTCTTTTTTAGCGAATTAAGGGAATTATGATGGAAGTGTGACGCTTGTGCTGAATATAATGAAACATAATTGTGGCTAATTTTTCTAAGAAGCACCTGTGATGTTATAAAAATTTAATCATACTATAGTTAGTATTTTTAAAAGAAAATTTTATACATTTCTAACATTGAAATCATGTGACTAAATAGATGTCCATGAATTTAAAAAAAAGTAGAAAATGTTGTTGATTTGAACTTGCACTCCATTATAATTCCTTTTCTTTGGTATTTTTATACTCGAATCTTTGACTTAACAATACAGGAATGTGTGAGCTTGTCATTTTTAATATCACACCTTTTCTTTACTTTGTGATCGACAGAATAAAGGAGGTTAAATGGCACCCAAAAGGTGAAAATAAAAGCACACACGTAAAAAAACAATTATAATTTGTTTTTAAGGAAATCATTGTCTTGTGTAAAATTACATTTTCTATTTTCTTATTTATTAGCACTAGCTAAAGCACAGTTTTAGATTGTTTTGCGCAATGTACAAAACTGATCTGTAACGAATAAGCAATAAGATATAAAACTAATGAGATTACGATATTTTCATATTCTAAAGTGAATTGTGATATCTTTTTTGTATCACTAAGTCCTTAAAGATCGATCTCAGTCCCATACTTGATGTAATTCCATACAAATTGTATATGTCATAGTTATAACATTCCTTCATATGTACGAACAAATGTTAGTACCATTTGCAAAACAAATTATTTAACAGCCTTTTTAATTTTAACAAGGCCTTTAGACTTTGAAATCCTTTATATTAAAAAATAATCACAATTTGTTAATGTATATTGAGTGTGTTTTATTTTAGAAAAATCATTTTGACTATACTAAAATAATTTTTGTAATCAGAATATTATTTTATTTTTTAATTATAAATCATTATTTATATTTGGTAATATAGAGAGATGTATAAATAATTGTGTATTAAGACTGACATTATTCATTGGTCATTTTATTTTCAACCCTATTTATAACTGAATAAAGTCTCTTGTAATTCACCGCTCACACCGAGGGCTCCTTTGCATCTAAAAAAAGATAATTTCAGAAAAGCCATCGCTCTATGACCATTATTATTTCGTTACTTCATTTCACTGCAAAGGGGCCAAATACCGAAATATGTAAAGACTAGATTTAGGACCATATACCAAAGAGTTTTTATACATTAAGAGCGATAAATTTAGAGGCGAAATATTTAAGTTCTAGCATAAGACCTTACAATCCTTACCAGTTGACCAATAATCTCAATTTTGACATTTATATAAGTATATTGTACTGCCAACAAATATATTTAAACGGTATTGCTTCTGATGAAGCGAATGAATTAAAAAAAATCATCCAAGAATTAAATATACCATTAAAAAAGGCTTTTTATCTTAGTCTTTAATGATAAAGGCATATTTCAACCACTTATCATGGATATATTGATATGTTTGAGCTCACATTACAGAGTTTAATTAAATGACTGATGGATAGGCATAGATGTATAACCTATAGATGAAATTTTTCATACAAGTTTTACGTCTAATCGAGAGTCAATTGTCAAAAAAAACATTTCGTATTGTAAAACTGTGAGAATTTACCACAAAAAAGGCCTCCGAAGGTCTTTTTATCACCACACTTCTGTGCTCTGGGTTAGATATCTATAGGTTATAATTCTATTTGTATAGTTAATACTAAAAATATATAATCTGTTACTTTTCTTCCTTCCAAAAGTATAACACTAACGCTTCAGTCATCTAATAATTTGTCCTATAGATTTGTACAAATCATTGAATATAGTGTCTTAACATTCCAGATATTCGAAACACATTAAATTTGGACACTTTTGTATGAAAACAATTAGGTTTGTAAGATTTTGTACATAAAATGAAATAAATGTCATTCATATAACTTGATTTTTTATTCACTTGTATATATCAAGATATCTTTTAAATCTTCTTACAAGGTAAACTTATCTGACTGTCTGCAATTTAACTAAAGACGGAGTCAAACGAATGCATTTATTATTATTTAATATTAATAGTCTTTCCAATTTCCTGTTCCTTTCCTTTTTTTCTCCTTACAAAGATAGGAATTGTTTTAGATAAGCGAGAGTGATGAGAGGGCGTCGATGATCATCTCGGTGTTCTCCATCTTGTTTAGGACCAGGATTGAACTTGAATTAAAAAACATGTCCTGATAGTAAATAGGAACTATTTATTTACAAACATAATATTTATTTGTCATTATTTTTAATCTCATTTTTCGTATACTACAATTACGTTAAAATAAATCATTTTGCATAGACGCAATTTTAAATAAAAAATAAAATAAAATGATAAATATTACTTTTTTTTTAATATTTCAAACATTGCGTTAAAAATATTGAAAAAAACATATTTACACAAACTTGACTTATCATACAAAATACAGAGTAAAAATTTAGACTAACTGAAGTAAATATTTTTGCAAAAAAATTAACTATCAGTACTCAGTCAAACTGTATCTGCATAAATCTTACTCTTCATCTTGAGATATTTATATTCAGATTGGTAGAAAGACTGCACAAAATGCCAACACAAGCGCAGTGGCTGAGGTACATAGTGTGGATGTTTCTTACTATAGTGGTTTAAATATATTGCAAGTGCAACTAACATTCCTGACCAAACATACCTGAAACAATGTATAAATTAATAGGTACTATAAAAGGTACATAGCAAGAACATCTAAGAAAGAAAAAAATTCACCAATATTATTATTCGCTGCATTCTAGATAGCCTAACCATAACTGGCAAAAAACAGGTAAGACAAAATCGTTTTTTGTTTTTTTTTTTAAAGTCATTTAACAAGGATATCTTACTAATAAACTAATAATATAAATGCGAAAGTTTAGATGGATGGATGAATGGATGTTTGAAGGTATCTGAACAGATCTTGAAGAAATTTGGCACAGATGTAAAACATAGTCTGACAGAAAACATAGGCTACTAATAATTTTTTTTTAATTCTGCGCGTACGGAGACGCGGGCGACAGCTAGTCTTCTATATATTTTTTTAAATGTAAGAAAAAAAAAAGCATAAATAATTACAATCACTTACTGGAAGACAAACGGCTTGCTAAACAATAAGAATGATATAACAATGGAGAGTGCTTTCCGCATAGTGGTGACAGTTACAGCAACAGTGGCACCACAGATTCTGACCAACGTGAGCACTGCTTGTAAACCTATGTAACCACTCACGCTAAGAAGGAATATATTTATGTACATTGACATAGCATCCTGAAAATAAACACATCTTTTATATGTTGTTGAGAGATTTTTTTCTATTCCTTTTAAAGTATATTTATTAGTTCTATTAAACTTTTACTGTTGTTTAGACATAACTAAAAACATGTACACGAAGTTTTTCAAGTCAAGCCAAAGGTTCAAACTGCAAGTGACCCAGAGAAATGCAAAACATAATATTTCGATATTGTTTCTGTGATTAATATTTAGTTAAGAATAGAGGTGCTATTTTTATTCCTAAAAGTACATATTCAAAAAAAAAGAAACAAAGCAGTACCTGGGAACAATAAGTGAATCCATCAACAAAAATTCCAGTGGCACATGTAATAATAAAAAGGTAACAACAAGCAATTGCATACGAGTAAAACACCACTTCATTGTTTGAGGCAAAGAATTGTTTCATCGCTTTCTCTTGGACATTTCCGATTATCGCATCACATAGTAGTGCTAGTGAAATAACCAGCACCCCAACAACATTAAAGTTGGGAGATGTTTTTGAATCCGCTAAAATGTTTAAAGGCAATTAGATACAACTAAGTTTACAATTCCATTTTTTATAAAAGACAAATAAACTAGATAGGTTATTTAATGTTAGTATACAACCATAGGCAGCCTCAAGCCACATTCTATTCCATAGAAATACTTACGATTAGAAATCATTTCATATTAAATAGATAGAATATAATACGAAAAGCTATAAAATATAGAAGTAGTTTCTATCATAGTGAACTATAAAGAACATATAAACTTACCTAAAGTAAACATAGTCAAGCCAATGCACATTACAACTGCTGCCAGATAGTCTAAGAAGCCATATCTCTTGCCCAAAATAATAATACTGCCTATCATCACAGGGATCAGTTTGCAACTCTTGAAGATCAATTGAGTTGGATAATTCAGGTAACTAAGTGCTAAATTTGATAGTGACATTGTTCCTAATGTTAATGCAGCTAAAACTGCATAGGTCTTTAATGGTACTCTGAAAGTATAATTATCATACAAATGTAATAAGATTTATTACTTGTTTAAATACAGATATATAAACACACACCTATATATAAAACACTGACGCAGATTATAAATAATTAGAACTGAACATGTTTAAATCTATGATTAATAACATATTAAAGCAAGAAATTTCTTGCTTTCTTTTAAACTACTTTTACTACTTCTTTAACTATTTTAAACATTTTATTAGAAACTAGCGGTTGCAGGTAACTTTGTTTGCGCAGAATTAGGAAACAGTGGCCTAGCAATCGCAAAGGGAAACACTCAAATATATGTTTTTATATAAAAGAAATAGTACTTACTTCCTTTTTATTGGATTTCTTATTAAAGACTCCACATAGCTTAGCAGCATAGTAATTAAAAATTGAATAAGTGTTATATAGAGACTGACTGGTTTTACCTCCGCTTTGGAGAATATAAGCTCAAGGAAGTATCCATATGCCAAATAACATACAAATACAAAAGCAGAGCAGCACAAAAATTGTACAAGTTGGCTGTATGGAGTAATATTAAAGCATAATATATTAATCTCAGTGTTTGTGTTGTCTTTACCGCTTGGCAAGGTATCAATTTTGATTATGGTCTCTTTGGAAGAATTCATTTTTATCACAGAATTGGATTTTAACTAAGTAGTATATATTTTACTGCATGTTCCATAGAAAGAACTTACATTCTTGATATATTGATTTTACCATTATCCAAATTGGAAATGTATAAGTTAGAATAAGTCTTGCAAATATTAGTGTGTATCTGCAAAAATTAATTAACTAATTTAAAAAATCATTGTTTAATAAGTTACGTGTCTTAAACTGACAATGACATAGTAAATAACTGCCAATGCCAAGTTTTCTAAAAATTAACAGCAGTGAGAGTTAGTGACATTTCCGAGCACAGAGAATACATAAATTTTCTTTGTCTTTTATACACTAGTCATTATTTTTTGTATTTAATTAGTTATTTGTGACTTCCCAAACCGGTTAAAATAGGACATATTTTGCTGTTTAAAACTAACCCTCCGGACTGTAGTTTTACCTTATCATTTTGGTGCTTTGTCACACATCATTGTCTATTTAGGCCCGCACTCAGTCAGACCAACACTGACTTTTAGTCTGGCAATACCTATTCGTCTGATATTTTATAGCAAACAAATAGTTGTAAATCTATTTTTTTCTTACAAATCTAATGTTTTCATATATTTTAATATTTTTTAATTAGCAAGGTGTGTTCTTAGTTTGTGAAATATGCATACGTATAGTGTTTTTAAGTGTTCTCAGATAATTTATAAATCGTCATGTCAACTTTCGCAGATCATCTCATACGCCAGAGAAACTGGACTGACGACAACTATGGATTCAGACTTGTCCGGTGCGGATTTCTGTCGCTTCTGTAGATCGGAAGCATCTTCGGATCGCCCTTTATTCCATCCCTGCATTTGCACCGGCTCTATAAAATGGATTCATCAAGAGTGTCTAGTACAATGGATGCGGTATTCACGAAAAGAAATTTGCGAGCTATGTGGACATCGGTTCTCCTTCATGCCGATTTATTCGCCCGACATGCCTCGACGACTACCGATACGGGATGTTATGGGTGGTTTGGTTACCTCCGTAGCGTCGGCTGTAAAAGACTGGCTGCACTATACTCTGGTAGCCCTTGCATGGCTCGGTATCGTTCCACTAACCGCTTGTAGAACTTACCGTTGCCTATTTTCGGCTTCTCTGGATCCAGTTATATCATTGCCATTTGATATAGTATCAGCTGAGAATCTTGCTAAAGATGTTTTCTCGGGTTGCTTTGTTGTGACATGTACTTTATTTTCGTTTATTGGCCTCGTATGGCTCCGAGAGCAGATAATGCACGGTGGGGGTCCAGACTGGATGGAGAGAGAGAACCTACCTGCTCCTCCCCCAGAAGAAATCCCATTGCCTGAAAATAATAATGACCGGATCAATGAAGTTCCTGGAGAAGAAGGAGCAGAGAGAGAAGAAGGTATTGGTGATGCAGGGGAAGATGCTCTAGTTGGAGATGAAGCTAATTGGAATCCTATGGATTGGGACAGAGCAGCAGCTGAGGAGCTAACTTGGGCTCGTCTTCTTGGTTTAGATGGCTCAATGGTGTTTTTGGAACATGTGTTTTGGGTTGTGTCCCTTAATACATTGTTTATTCTGGTGTTTGCATTCTGCCCATACCACATTGGGAGATTGGGGGCTGCCCTAGCCGGCTTGACTGCAGAGGGTCCCTTTGCAGGTCCTCTGACAGCTTTGGCTGGGTATGTGTTGGTGGGTGCAATCCTTGCTGTGTTACATGGCATAGCATCCTTGTTACGTCTTAGAAGTGCTAAGAAGGCTCTAGGTTTCTGCTATGTTGTTGTGAAGGTGGCCCTCCTATCTGTCGTAGAGGTAAGATTAAAATAATTTATTTAAAAAAAAACTCAAGACTACCTATTATTACGATTTTATAGGTGCTAAGTGAGTTCATTCACTTTAGTATTTTGTTACTCCGTAGGTCAATATCCTGTTTGTTCAATTTCTTTTAAACTTGTAAGCACAATACAAGTAATTATAGAGGTTACTGCTTCTACTGCTAATTACAATATAACACAAAAATAAGTTATATTAATTTAAAAGTAAATGGTAATTTACTTTTTTTTTTAAGTGCATTAATTCATGTAAACAATACCTCATTACTAGTTAAATGACAAAGAAAAGTTTTTCTAAGGCTTATTTAATACAATTAAATTCTAGGAACATTTGCATTCTATTAATTATACATTTGTTAATCAATTCTTTGCAAAAATTGTTACAAATTGTTTTATAGAATTTTTTATTTTGTTGACTATTTCTATTTAATTTTTTTTGTCGTAATTAATCATAGAAATTTAATGTTGTACTGACCTAGTTTTTCCACATTTAAGTCTACGTCTAAAACGACAATAAATGACAGATGACTAATCCCCAGGGGTTAGACAGGGACGAGAGACTTCTATGAGTTAAACCTCTCTCTCTTAAATGTTTTCATATTGTCATTTTGTTTACAGATTGGTGTAATACCGCTAGTTTGTGGTTGGTGGTTAGATCTATGCTCCCTTTCAATGTTCGATGCGACCCTCAAAGACCGGGAGTCAAGTCTCCATGCAGCACCTTGGACATTAATGTTTATACATTGGCTTGTTGGAATGGTTTACGTGTACTACTTTGCATCATTCATCTTGCTACTAAGAGAGGTGCTCCGGCCCGGTGTACTTTGGTTTTTAAAGAATTTAAATGATCCTGACTTCAGTCCTGTACAGGTACCATAATTTTTTTTTGTTCTTGGAGTCTTGAAAACTCAAAATTTATATTGTTGATGTGTTTTATAATGGATATAATTTTTATAAAAACATATGCATATATTGTTATCTGATGATAATAACGAGAAATTACTTCCCAACTCATTCATATATATGAACAGCTATTGAATTAAATGAATGATAAAAAAAACTTGTGAGCCGCCATGGGACGCCTGGCAGATGTGAAACATCGTGTGTGTACAAGTAATATGCATAAAATATTAAATATTATAATTAAATAAATAATGATGATGATGATAGTAATAATATTAAGAAAAATGTATTAAATCAGAAAATTAATAAATATGTGGAATAATAATAATAATAATAATAATAGTAATAAAAATAAAAAATAATATTCAATATTATTAAACTAAACACATAAAATATATATATGTATATCTCAGTATAGCTTGGCGACCCGTCGCCACGGCAAGCGTCGCCACGCCAACAATTCGGTTTACAAGTGATCGTATAGATGTTTCACATCAAAATTACATATTATTGTGAATGCTTTTAACTTTATTTTTATTGTATACTTTTGATGAAATCAAATTCACAACCCAGATAGTATGTGTTGGAATCCCGACAGGGTTGCCAGATGTTGGATAACTAAAATAAAACACATTTCTTCCTTGCGATCCATTCAGACACTATATATATTTTTTTCACATATTAAATTTTTGACTATTTCACACATAAAAAATAGAATTGTTACTAAAAAGAAGTAAATATAGAAAATTATAAAGAGTTTTGATATTACAGCCAATATTTACTAGATTAATATTTAAAGCCAATCTCTAACGGAAGATTATAATGTGGGTCTAAACAGTTTAGAAATCTATTCTACTTCAGAGAGTCATAGATAAAATGGTCATTGTAGACTATTTTTTTTTTAATAAACTATCACTGGTTACCTTCACCTTTTTTGCAGGAAATGATACATCTTTCAGTATGGTCGCATATTCGACGTCTTATTGTTTCGGCTATGATATTTGGTACAGCTGTACTCTTTATGCTGTGGCTACCGATAAGAGTCATCAAATATGTGTTACCCGGATTTCTTCCTTACGCCGTTGCCGTGCACACTGAAGCACCCGTGAATGAATTGAGCTTGGAATTATTATTACTGCAGGTATTTATTATTATAAATTATATTATTTAACAATTTTATATTTTTTATTGGCAGGCTACCTGATCCTGCTACTATTTATCAGGTTTCTTAGATCTGTTTGTATCATGTTTATTGCATCTACTTCATATGATATGATGTAATTTTTATCTATTTAATTATAGTTACTAAGATACAAAATATATAAATGTCATAGATAAACAACATTTATTTGTTGGAATAACCAAGGTGAAAATATATAATAAAGTGTCACCTTGAATACAGGTTAAATAAATTTGCATAAATTTTATTTATTCCTTTTCGTTTTTATATTTTTATAAATTGCTTTAGTGATTACCACAAATGGTAACTGATTTTACACTGTTCTTAAAAATGGGAATCTGTTATTTATTTAAATTAAATCTCTTGAATACTAATTATTAAAGATATAATTCGATATTTTGAATAATTTTCGAATGTTACTTGTTAATATTATATGCAAAATATATGTTCCTTGTTCCATTTTTCTTTCTAATATGAGAGCTTAGACGAAATAGCATTTGATTAGCAATGCCACATAAACATCGCGGTTTTTACTAGCGATATATTAAAAAAAAAAATAGCATATTAATTAATTTACTAATATTTTCTGTAACCACTTCAACTAAATTCTAGACTTCTACAAAGACATGGTTGGCCAAATGGGGTTCGAACCCTCGATCACGTGATCGGACGTCCGTACCCTTAATCATTAGGCTATTCTCACTTCTATCTTTTCACTGGGGCTGTACATATACAAATATTAAAGTATTATAATAATTAGGTGATACTGCCGGCTCTATTGGAGCAGTCTCACACGCGCACATGGCTGAAGGCGGGTCTGCGTGCGTGGTGCGCGTGCGCCGCGGCCTTGCTCGGCCTGCGCTCTTACCTGCTGGGCGAGGCGGCTAGAGATGAGCCAAACCCACCCCCACATCCTCCGCATCAGCTCGGCGCGGCGCATCAGGTGGGAGGAATATCATCATCACCATCATCATCATCTTTAGTTGTGAACCTGAGGACATAAGCCACTAAGTATTCTGCAAACGTCTCACTAACATATGTCTCTAAGAATTTTGAAATGACTGCTTGGGCTAGATTCCGAGATTATTGACAAATTAGCTGTCGCCCGCGGCTCCGTCCGCTCTGAATAAAAAAACGCAAAAAGCCTATGTGTACTTCCAGACTATGTTCTACATCTGTGCCAAATTTCATCTAAATCCGTTGAGCCGTTCCGGAGATACGTTAAAACAGACATCTATCCATCTAAACTTTCGCATTTAAATAAGATTACTGCACACTTCTGGAGACAACATTCGGCTTCATCATCATCAACCTACTCCTATGGAGGGTCGGCACAGTATGTACTACTCCTCCAAACATCTCAATCAGCCGTCATATCTGAATGTATCCGCTTACGCATATTCACACAATCCATCCATACTTTCTTTGGTTTTCCGCTACAGTGTCTACCTCTCCTAATAGTTGTAGACGCCAATAACAACATCTATTGCACGAATTGGCCGGATAGCTCAGTGAAATACCACGACCACACAGAAGACAGGCCTCATGTGGAAATAATTCCAAGTACAGTCTGATGAGTGTGGTATCGGTACCATATACGCACAAAAAGAAAACATTTAACCTTCCTATGTATCTCCTCCTCCATTAAATCCACCTCCCCTTCCCATTATCTAATTATCCGGAGGTCTTAATTTTGTCCTCTTTTCCTTCCCACCCTTTTCTTATAAGGAAAGGATGGGAAGGGGAGGAGGATGAGATGCATAGGAAGGTTAAATATTTTCTTTTTGTGCGTCTCTTTCTTCATCGATTGAGGGTAGGCAACTCATCTGCTATTGCGAATGTCTATGGCCAGCGGTCGCTTCGCCATTTCGGCGAATTCATGTGGCCGCTTGCTCGTTTGCCACCTTGTATAAAAAACCTTTATAGCCATCCACATTCAATCTCATTACTTTTTGTTTATATGAGCGATATGGCACTGAAAAAGTTTAAATATAACTTTTTGGTGAGTGAATATCCAATTGAGTGTTTTTAAGTCGTATTATGAAGAGTTTAGTTTAAATATAAGTATGTTAGGCGCTGGTGTGGCGCGACGGTCCTGCTGGCTTCGAGCCGTATGTGAGAGTGTCGTGGTTCCCGCTGCGACTGGCCGGTCTACTCGTCCTCGTCTCTATATCACTCGTCATGGCCAGCGCTCTCACTTTGGTCAGTATTGATCGTATACGTGGAATTTTAAAAAAATTGTAATAAATATAGCCTGTTACCTGGGGATAGTGTAGCTTTCAAACGGTGAAAGAATTTTTTCAAATCTGTTCAGTACTTTCTGAGACGAATACAAATAATCAAATTTTTTAAATATTTGTTGTATATAAATTGTTATTTGTTGTAATTTTTGGATAAAATTTAATTAGAAATCTTTCCCAAAAGCAAATTTTTTTTTTTTATAAGGCTCCGAAATTTTAGTTTTTTTTTAAAGTCACTTTATTGAATAGTTTTTGATAAATGTACTCTATTGCCTACTAAACTTTTCTTTTTAGGTTATTCCAGTGGCTATTGGTAGGAAAGTGATGGCTCTGTGGCTACCGAAAGCATCGGAAGGAGTCCACGAATTATATACAGCGGCTTGCGGTAAATATACTATTTATTTTTTCAGATTCAATGCGTTAGATGAAAATATTCGATTAGTTTTTTGTATACAAGTGTGATATCGTGTCTTTTTACTGGTAAATCACATGTATTAAATATGTATATTGTTACCTCAAGTTATTACAAAAAAGTTTTTTTGTAGAAGTGTTTCGATAGTGGAAACACATTACATTTACGTAACCAATCGACGTATTATCCTATTGGTTTAGGACCAATAAGTCTTAGTTTAGATCAGGGATCCCCAAACTATTTTAGACAAGTTATCTCTTTTCCAAATTGAACTGTTACCTCAGACCTTAATGGCCAAATTATCTACTTTTAAGATCAATTATTATTATTAATTCTGACTTAGGTCAAAAGAAGAAGACAGAGTGAGAATTAGCAATGCATTAAGTTAAGACCCCAAAGGGTCGATATCGACCACTTTGCGAATCCCTGTGTTAGAGGATCGCGTGAAAGTGTTTTTATATATGTGTGATGTATGAAGGTATGTATGTATGCTGGGCGGTGGGGCGCGGCGGTGCGCTGGCGGCGGGCTGGGCGCGCGGAGGGCGCGCGGCGCTGCTGGCGCGGGCCGCGCTGTGGGCACGCCGCGCGGCTCGGGCTGCGCTCGCGGCTCTCGCGCTGCTCGGACTGGTGCCATTGATGTTTGGATTGCTGCTAGAATTGGTATGTTGAAACTGTAATACAACTGAGTTAGATTTAAAGAATTGTAGTGAGTTGCAAATGTCACAGTTACAAATAATTAAAATAGCTTCCAACTTAGGATTAGAGTTATAATCTAACCGTTATGAGACGTTTTTGACCAAATATACTATATACTATACTAGCTGTCACTCGCGACTCCTTCCGCGCGTATTTAAAACACAAACGTGATTAGTAGCCATAATGTTCTACTAGTAGGCTTTTTTCTACATCTATACCAAATTTCATTGAGATCCATGCAGCCGTTATGGAGATACGTTGTAATAAATATCCATCCATTTAAACATTCACATTTATAATATTAGTAAGATGTAGAATTGCGATCATATTGACCTGTATAGTCGGGTCAAGTAAATAGCAGACTTGAATTTTTTGATGACGAAATGAAATTGTGTTTGTTATTTAATGATGAACTGCAGCTGTTTAAGTAATTCTGACATAGTGTTTTTGTCTCAACTTTTTTATATATTTTTGACCCAGGTACTGGTGATACCTCTCCGCGTGCCACTGGAGCAGTCTCCAGTATTGTTCGTGTGGCAGGACTGGGCACTGGGTGTGCTCTACACAAAGATCGTGTGCGCGCTCACTATGATGGGTCCGGACTGGACAATGCGTCGTGCCATAGAGAAAGCATACAGAGATGGCATCAGAGAGATGGATTTAAAGTAAGTGGACATTTTATTTAATTTTATCGCTTGTATAAAATAACGTGTTACGGTTTTATATATATATATATATATATATATATATATATAAAACTAGTATGATAAATGTCAGTATGATCAAGTGTAGATGTAAACTACTAAATATACCACAGATATACAAAAACAATTTATTTTATATACACAATACCAAGTAATCTGTGCATTGTAGTATATTTCACTCAAAAATATCTTTTTTTATGTCTCTGGTATGACATAAAAACATTGATAGATGACATATGGCAGACCACTTTTACTACTAGCGCCATCTACTTGAAGCTTTAAGTTTTTCTCTGAATTAAGTGTTATGTTTTGTGGAGGTTCATCCTTCGTGATGTTGCGGCGCCGTTGGTGAGGTGGTTGGGGTTGGCGCTGGCTGTGCCATACGCACTGGCACACAGCGCTGCACCGCTGCTGGTCACCGCGCCAGTGCAGCGCAACCTGCTCGCGCGACGTGTATACCCAGCCTTATTATTGCTCGTAGTGCTCGGAACACTCGCTGTATTCCAGGTATGTTTTTCAATAAAATAGGTTAACGAATCCACTGAGATGTCTAATCTTCAATGTCAATGTCTACCTTAAATCGTAATCGTACGCACAGAAAGAGTATACATCCGGTATATCCCCTCCCCTGCTGAGACCGATTCCCCTTATTACACTTTTCTTACACGAAAAGGGAATTAAACTATCTCCCTTCCTTGATAGTATCCAATATGGTAAAGACATTGTTTCTGGTTTTTTTTATATCATAAGGTGGCAAACAAGCAAGCGGTCATCTGTCCGCCTAAATAGCGAAGCGACCGCTGCCCATAGACATTCGCAATTGCAGATGTGTTACCTATCTTTAATCGACAGAAGAGGGGACGCACACAGAGAATATATTCTCTTTCTATGCGTCCCGTCCTCCGTCAAATCCAATTTCCCTTTCCATCTTTTCCTTATAAGAAAAGGGTAGGAAAGGAACGTGGACTAAATTAGGGCTGCGGCAACAATTTAGTTCAGTCCAATTTAGTGCCATAGGGTATGGCAATCCCCCCTGCTAATAAAGCCTTACCATCGTTGTTAAAGCGCCTCAAGGCTTTGAAATCCACGTCATTTTATTGTGAATTCTTTATTTTTTTAACTTATTCGGATAGCAATTTGCGTGTCTATATTACATGTAACTATTATTTTTATTTAAAATCAAAGATTTAATATTTAAATATGTTACTTTCTAGATCCGACAGTTCAAGAAGTTGTATGAGCACATTAAGAACGATAAATATCTTGTGGGTCAGCGACTCGTCAACTACGATCATCGGCGACATAAACAACAGCGCAGCTCCGTCGCCGCGACCAACTGAGACCGCCCGAGACCGACAGAGACAGCCTCAGACTACCTGAGACCGCCCTAGACTGAGACTAGACAAATGTTATACTTAGTTAATGTTTAATCTAATAACGGTACAAGTTAAAACACCCTTTGTATCACTTATACCACTTGTATATCTGCAATATACAAGTTGTATACACGTGACGTAACTATCTCGTCTCGTATATCATATTGAAACATCTCATTTATACAAGATACAAACTAGATTCCGTTGGCGGTTTTTCATGTTTATTATAATAAAATATCTGTGTATATCAAGTGTATCTTGTATACACGTGATATAAATTAGATACACTTGATATTACGGTATAAAGTATGCCGTAAAATCTTGTATGTATCTATAAGATATAATGACGGAACATTGTATTTCTACATCAAATGATAATGTTATACAAAAATAGACCATTTGTATCACAGTTGTATAAATTCATGATAAGCCTAATGTATCTGTGTCAAATCATTGTGTCTAGACTAGATGATTCAGATTTTTATTGTTCTTATAAAAATTGATTTGAAATTTAGTAAAACATTATCAATCTTACATTGAACTATAAAGCTGTGAATTTTTGTTGTTTTCATGAAATTGGGAAAAAACTGAAGTCAAACTAAGATTTAGCGAGAAATATATTCCATTTTGAGATTGTAAATAATTTTTTTTTTGGAGTGTAGATAAAATATGGCGCCACAGACTATGAATTAGGTTAAATGCGAATGCATTTTTTTTACATTTAATATACTTGGTGTATTAAAGAAAATGTAAGTCCCGATCAGTGAAATGTAACACATATTTGAGATTATTAGGGAAAATATTAATTTATATTCAATATAAATTCGCTTTATTCAAGAAAAGCAATGAAAAAATAGTTAGTTCAGAGTTTATTCAGAACGAACAATCTAATATTTTTTTTATATTCATAAAATTAAGATAGATTAGACAGTGTTTGGGGGAGGCCTATGCCCAGCAGTGGGCGTAACAAGGCTGAATGGATGGATGAGACAGTCTTTTATGGAGAGTAGGTGGCTCATGGGTTAAGCACTTGATTTGCAATCTGTAAGTCCTGGGTTCGAATCCCGCCATGTACCAATGTGTTTTTCGACTTTGGATTTACATATATGTACATTTATTTGACATTCTAACGGTGAAGAAAAAAAAATAGTGATGCAACCTGAACATATCTGAGAAGAAATTCAATGATATGTGTGAAGTCAAACAACCCTGGACCAGCGTTGACTTAGCCTAGTCACCCCTAAATTAGGGTAGGATCCTAGCTCCTCAGAAGGGATGTATACTGAGCTGATGATGATGATAATGTATTTTATGAGAAAATTTAATATTAGAAATTTATTTCCTTATCCCAAGTGTTTTATTGATCGGGACTTAAATGTAGGACGTAATTTGATTACTTTCCTTACAATATTGCTAGTGTTGAAAAACATTTTATTTAGTCTTTGCTATTACGTAATATGTACAGTTATAAATATATTTTTTATTACTCTATGTATCGCTAGATTAGCTTATAGGCTTGTATTTAATTCCTCAAATTATTTTAAATGACGTATATTGTAACTTGTCTTAGTTCAACAGTAGATCTTTCTTTGTATACAAACGACTGATCCCATTTTTGTATTGTTCAATTATTTTAGTGGACGTGTTATATATTTATTTGAAAAAAAAAACATAGATTAACTGATTAATTTTTGCTTCATTTCATATAAAAAAAAGTTATTAATATTTTTTTAATAATTCTTTGTATTTTTCATATAATGCGTCCACTTTATTTCTGTCCTATTAAAAATATCCATATGAATAGTATATTTTAAAAATATTTTATTTTTTCCATTTTTTGACTATAAAATATTTACGCTTGGTGCATAAATTATTGCAAAATTATCTCAATTTTTTTTTCTCCATAGCTTTTATATTGTGGAATTGTTAGTCATAAATCTAAAATAGTTTTTATTCGTAAGTTGAAAGGGAAGAGAATATAATTTAGAATTTTTGCAAATTTTTTCTATTCAGTGCTTTGCATATAAATATTTAGCTATATACAATATTTGAATATAAAACTCTTCCATTTACTTTGACTCAATATACACTAGGTGTTTGTCATTGAAATTATAGAATCGATCGGCCCAATGGCAAAAAAACTCATTGATCGGTCCAATGGGAAATATTTGTGTTTAACATATTCACTTATTGATTAAATTTAGTTAATTATTATAAGTAACATTACAGTGATTCAATTTAGTTAGTTATATAAAATACGTAGATATTGCAAAACTCTGACTATTAATGGGAAAGGTTATTTTGTATACTGAAGGTAAAATAAAAATGTAATTATTGTGAGAGTGTTTACGAAGTCGCTTGACTTTGTTCTTGCAAGTTTGCCAATTTTTAAAAATATGCTTTTTGTAATCGCTTCTTCTGTCATAGTTAAATGATAATTGTTCATGTAGTTACAATGGAAAAATATCGCTCACGGATTTTTTTTCATTTTTGACATTAGGCGCGTTTCATTTCATGCAAATATATAATTTCAATATTGCTAGTGTCGACAAAGTACATAGAAATTTAATATTATTCAATTATAGTGTATTTGATAACTTTCTTCATTTCATTTTCTGTAGATTTTGTTTGTTAATTTCGAAAACTTCCATTGGCTTTAATCCCTAACGTCAGATTTAGTAAAAAAATAAAAATAAACAAATACTTGATGGTTTGAAGATATACGAATTAGAATTTCAATTCTGTAGTATTGTTAAGTAGTTTTAAAATTTGTTTCTCTTTTATGTACTGCTCAATCTTGTTATTATATTATTTTTCTTTTATTATTGTCTTTTTTTTTGTTAATACATTCTTTATCTGTAAATAATGATATTTAATTCGCATACATTTGAAATAGCACCGATTCCTTTGTCCTGTAACGAATATTACAAAATGTATGCTGTATATTGCCTTATGTGTCAAACTTTTACATATTGTGTCCCAACATTTTTGGGTGGCAATATAGTTTTCTAGTACTGAATCATTTAATTTCATATATAATTGCAGTACCCTAATTTTATTTATTATAAATGTTTGAATCTATTAAGCTTTTTAATTATTTGTGAATCCTTCCATAGACTCATCGAGTCGTCCGTCATATTATTAAATGGTCGTGAGAGACGCGCTGGACAGAAGTCGGTGCAAGAGAATCTTGTCATCCGCTCCAGATGCAACCCTATCTCTGATGACAATCCTAATACATGACCGTATAATCTTTCCCGGCGGCTCCTTGAGCTGGATGCTAGACGCGACGAGCTTAAACCCCGACCACCTGCAGCTATCAGATATAATTATGTGAACGGTGTGCTCTCATGTCCGCATTCTGCGAGGACTTTTACAAATAAAATTGGCTACATAAGCCACATGAGAGCATACAAATGGCAAAAACCGGAGTTGAAGACAGTTGCAGTGGCCGACATCGACCAGGATTACATCATCATCATCATCCTAATACATGAGAAACAGCTCCAAGAGCGATTTATTAAGTCGAAATATCAAGATACGTTATAGAGTATATTTCGGAAAACTTTTACATTCAATATTGAAAAGACTTCACCTTCAAACAATCCACATAACTCAGATTTCATTGTCATTGATTTATCGGTGGCTGAATGTCACAGCTTCTTTTGTTGTGTTGCCTTTTGACATTAAAAACCCAAACGTCAACTTAATCTAACCTCAAATTTTCACGTTGACTTTTGTAAACATTATTCTGTTTATATCTTTAATATCAATAATAAATTAAAATAAAACATGGCAGAACAAGTAAATCAGCGTATTGAGGGAATGATAAATGAGTTGGAGCAAATGAAAAGGATAAATTTGTATGATGACGATGAAATTAAGTTAGTGTTTCATTTATGAGTTTTATTCTTAGCTTAACGTTGTAACTTTACTTTTAAACCCAATTCTTTTATTTCAGAGAAATATCACGTAAACGTAAAGAGTTTGAATATAGAATACAACGTAGAGTAAAAGAAAAGGACGATTTTGTTCACTACATAGCATATGAGCTAGCCTTATTAGAAGATATTTCGCTCAGGCGAAAGCGAGCACAACTATCTGAGAAAAGAAACGACATAGAATATGCTATAGCCAAACGTCTGAACAAGATTTTTAAACAATTCATCTATAGATTCCAAAATAATATTGAAATTTATTTTGAGTACATTAGATTTTGTAGAAGTGTTGGGTTCCATCATGCCATTTCTGGAATTATTGGTCAAATGTTACAGGTACGTGGAATTATAAAATAACATATCCAAATTACCTTTGGTATAAAATTATACTATTAACCCAAAAAGACCCATGAGGTGTAAGAGCTAACACCCTCAGTGCCGCCTTGAAATGTGATAAGAATGAGTGTAAATGCTTCTTTATTTCAAACTTTACAATTATTAAGGCTAATTATTTTTTTTTTAACTTATAAAACATTACAACAAAATAAACCCCTTTCTTTGCATTAAAAAGTATGTCCTTTCTCAGGCACTAGACTGTCTACCGAATTTCATTTAAGTCGGTTCTGTAGTTTTGGTCTAAAAGCATGATAGACAATACAGATATCACAGATTGCAGTATTAACAGCACCCAATACCAATGTGCAATGGAAATAAGTATGATCTGGTTGTCCCTTTGAGTTACAGGTGTTAACTGTGATGTATTCTAATTTGTAGGTACATGGCGACAAGCCTAAAATGTGGCAGATGGCCAGCAAGTGGGAGAGCAAAGAACAGAAGAACTATGAAAGTGCTAGAGGTTTTTTACTCAAAGGGATTCATAGGCACCCAGAGTCTGATATTCTTTATTTGGATCTGTTTGAAATTGAACTCATTCTTGCTTTTAAATCTAAAGATGATGAACAAAAGGTATTCTATTCTAAATATTTTATAGACATAATTGTATACATGAGCTATATTTGCATTCATCTGATTTTTTTGAAACAATTGTTTTTTATAAGAATGCATTTTTCCGCTGAAATACCTGGTAGAAAAAGTTTTTCTATCTCTGAGATGAATAATTTCTTAACGATTAGACTGATTCAGTCAACCCGTGAACATGGCGCATGTAACTGTGCCGAAATATCGGGAGCTCAAATAGCCTAATCGTGGTAAGAATCCCGTTTCTTACAAACAGTATATTAGTAAAAACCTCGAAAGTTTGAAGTTATATATAATAATCTAAACCTTCAATTTCCTATTTCTAAAAAAAAACATTAAATTCATACAAATGCTTCCAGGAAGTTTGCATTAAAAGGGCTGATGTTGTATGGAGGAATGGTATGAAGACTATTGATGACATCGCTTTCCTTTTTAAAGTTTGTGATTTAGCTATGAAGTGTGGAGTAGAACAGTTGGTCAAGAGTATTAAAGATGAGATATGGTCTAAAAGAGACAACAAAGAAGTATGGATTTACATTGCAAATAAAGAATTGGAGGTATTGTAATGAACATTTTATTATACACCTTTAGTTTTATGACATTATGTAAGAGTATTTTTATTGTTACTAGACCTAAAACTTCTCTGGTATCTTAAGGATACCATACATAAATGTAATCAAAATCTGTTCATTGGTTTGTGAATGGATAAGACTCAAACATACATTGATTTTTAAATATTAAAATAATGTTTGAACTCTTATTACAACATGTATGTAAGTATATATCAATTTCAAGTTATTGTATTTTGGAATGTAATAAATATATTTTCAGGGTTACCATTGGGAAGAAATTGAAGAATACATTAATGAAGATTATTATTTTCCAAAGGAAATTAAAAATTATATTTGTATATACGAAGAGGCACTGCAACAGGTTAGTGAATCTTGCTTTGATTTTTAAAATCTATATATTTAAAAGAATGTCGTGTTAGTTACACTATTTATAACTCAAGAACGGCTGAATCGATTTGACTGAAAATTGGTGGGCAGTTAGCTTGGAACCAGGAAACGGACATAGGATAATTTTTACCCCGTTTTCTATTTTTTATTCCGCGCGGACGGAGTCGCGAGTAAAAGCTAGTTTTATTATAAAATAACCTATAATTAGAAACAACACATAAAATTTTATGTTAAGTTTGTCATCATTTTGAACTTGTAATATTTATTATTAAATAATTACAGTAGACCTGCAGTTATTATAAATATTTTGTAGGGCAATGTTGAACTATTGAATCTATCGGGTTATAAGGTACTGCCTAAGATTTATAGTTTGGCATTTTTTTTATAAAAGAGTTCCTTGTAATCGGGAAGGGGAAGTGAACTGGGCGGAGGAGGGCTTAGAAATTATTTAGCTTAGGGCTTATACAAATAGAAAATTACGCATAAAAATCATAATATGAATTAATCAATTTATGACGCATGAAAATGGACGTGTCTGATAAAGAATCGCCGGATTACCAACGGGTCGACTGTATTTTAATTTAAAATTATAATTAAAAATGCTGACACATTTAACTTCAGCACTTTTTCGTTGATCATATCAGATATGCTGATACTGATGCTGATATATTAATCATATTATTTTCTTTTAAATTAGACTGTTTCCTGTATTTCAAGTTTTTTTTTACTTTTTGTTTTAATGGAATGTTTGGATGGATTGATGATAGAATGCTTCAATGGATGTGATGAAATATGAAACATATATAGATTTCAAGTATAGTCATGTAGACTACTAATCATTGGTTTCTGAGAACAAATTGTATAAACATTTGACAAAACAGTGATAACAATATGTTTTAAACCGGGATTTTGGTCTCAGAAATCCACGATAAGTCGTTCTTTTAATACGCGTCTATTGTTCTTATAGATTTGTCACACTTTTTTGTAGTTTCCAGATGAGAAATTGTGCACGAAATTCATTCATGGCTTATTGAGGCTAAATGATGCATCGTGTACAGATCTGCAGAAAATTCGAGTTGTAAAACATGCATGGATGTTTGGCCACGAGAATGGAGTGTTGTCAAATGATATGTACGCTTTCGGAATAGAATTATTGAAGTTTGAAAATACATTATCACCTGAGGATTTTAAAAAGGTATGAGTAACTTTGAAAAAAAAATTAGTAGTGATACAATAGCAGCATTGTTATTAAGTTTTTAGGATTGTGCCGTTATCTTCTGGTAATGTAATCTGTAATCTTTACCAATTATGAGGCATTGTTTTTGTTATTTGATTATTATTGCATTTATATACTAACTAAATGTTTTTTTCTTTAGATTATAGATTCAGCGCTGGCTAAAAATCCTCATGTTCGATTTTTATGGGAAGAAAAATTCCTTTTAAATTATAAAGATGAAAAACAACAATTGTTAATAATGAAGGATGCTGGAAAAGTTTTAAAAGCTGATGATTACTTGCATCTTTGGAATGTATTGTTGGATAACATACAAACAAGTGAAGCTGTGAGTATTTATGATTGGGGAAAAAAATTGTTGACCTCATTTTCACCAAAGGTATTATAAGAACAACAGGTGATGAGGCTAAAGATTGTGTTGTACCAACAATTTGTTTGCTGGGTGGTAAAAATGATTAAGTTTTAACACATTCAGTGCCGTCTAATTTAGGATGAATTTAATGTGTGAAAATTGTAATATCACTGAATGTATTAATATGTAGATTCGTAATCTTAGGATAGAGGCTAAGACTAATTATAATGTTTCTCAAGATAACACAAGCAAATAGAATTTCCTTACACAATTTAACAAAACATATTGTTCCAAATTTAATGTTTTTGTTTTTCAGCTTAAAAATTGTTATGAGAAATTTAAAAATTGTGAAGAAGCTGTATTACTAGCAATTAAACCTAAACTTCTTAACAAAATGTATAAGTGTAGTGGATTGAAAGCAACAAGGGATTTGTATGAAGAATTCATCAGAACTCCACCAACACAGGTTGAGGTTCACACTGTTATGATAGATATAGAGAAATCACAACAGAAGCCAAATTTGAAAAATATTAGAAAATACTTTGAATGTTTGGTTCAACATCATGGCGCAAGTAGCATACAAGTCTGGACAGACTATATTAATTTTGAAATACAAAATGGTAGTCCTCAAAATTCACCAGCAATCTACAGAAGAGCAATAGCTGTGCTGAAGAAAGAATTAGTAGATGAGTTTATTAAAAATCAAACATTATCAAGAATAAAGTAGACATTTGTTTTATTTTGTAATCGGTTAATAATAAATAATAATCAGGAACAAAATATAATTTATTACAACCACACTTTTATGTCAACAATCTAGCAAAGGTACTAAGTAGTACAACCTTTATATTAAAAGTATTTACAATTATCAATAACATTAAAATTTTCTACAAGTTGAATCTCTACTTGGTGATTGTGGATAACACTTAAGCAAATAAACACACAGATAAATGCAATGTTATATTCATATTCCTGCAATTACTGCATAGCTGCAATCGGTGCTATATAGTACCTGAAGATTAGTGAGGAACCACGCTTATGTTGCTTGTTTCGGAGCAGGTCTCTCCAGCACACTTGCCAGGATGTATACTTTGGCATTGCGGGAGGATTGCCTGCTTTGAGGCTCGATCCTGCCACAGCCATACAAGTAGATACCACCACAAGAGGATATGTTAGAGTGCTAGTTATGAATGTAAGTATTGGTACAGTATAATAACGGAGGTCTTTAGTTTTCACAAAATACTTATTGACATAGTATGCCAGTACTCCTGTCACTGCTATGCAAGTCAAATCTCCCAGTAGTTTTGGAATCAATCCATGGAAGAAACCAAGTATGCCATCATCCTTGTAAATAGATACTATAGTTCCAAGCAATGTGTTATAGTCCTCTTCTTTCCCAATAAAAGAAGCCATCATTCTTACAGAGACAACATGGAAGGGATACGACACTATAACGGAGGCAGTGTGCATAATCATATCACGACGACCCATTTTCACGTAGTCCTCTAACTTAGGCTCATCGTCAGTTATAATATTCGGTGGGTCGCTAATTTCAGGCAAGTCAATGCCGCACACTTTGATTACCTTAGATGAGAGTTGGCTTGATGCTATTAACCCAAGGATCCGCGCCGATAGGCCCCTGTAGCAGCCGAAGTAGCCGTCTGATGCTTTGATAAATTTTATATATTGGAACACATTAGGTAATATCATAGCAGGGCGACCAAATAAAGTAGTCGACCGGCGTGGTGGCAACGGCTCGTATCCAAGCTGAATAAGAATTTTTGCATATTCCATAGGGTGGAATATTGTCGTGACAAGCAATTGCGAGTGAAGCGCTGTTACTTTTTCTTTTTCAATTTCTTCCATCTTTGCACAAACGGATTAAGAGCTTACTTCTGAAATTAAAAATGACAAATGACAGGACAATAAATGAACTTAATAACCACAGACAGACAAAAACTCACAGATAAGACAAAAGTATTTTAAAACATTATTAGTGTCTTATTTTGAATTTTCGCTGTCAGGCAAACAAATCTTATAAAAAGTGTATGTACATTGTGGATATAGGTTTATTAATGATGTGAAGGAAAATGTGATTAGAATACGATATATTTTTATGTTAAAGAATTTTTGGATCACGTGCGAAAATTCTCTATGATTTGTTTCTAAAATAAAGTAGAACAAAACATTCCAATTTTATTTCAAATTTAGTTAAAACCAAACAGGACTAATAGTATTAAATCTTCCATTACCTCAATATTCAAGGTCCTTTGATATGATGTTGGGATTCAAGGTTCAATACCGTCTACAAAAATAAAAAAAGGCGTGCAAAACCATAAAATGAAAAAAACATAAGACATAATAGTAAATCGTATATTAATATTTACTAATTACAATTTATTTAGGCACTCGTAATTACTTCGATTGAACTTTCTTCATCAATTTTATATGGTGATTGCGAAGGTATCACCCTTAATCCGTTATTATTTTTTTCTGACGTGTTGCTTGACTCCTGTAAAAAACATTTGCAGTTATAGTTACTAAAACTTAATTGCATCATGTACTATAAGAGATATATTGGATATCAATATTGTTATTTTGTTTTTCGACCTTCCGTTCATGGGAAATGGGAAGACATCTACTTATAAGTTATTTTTATTAGCGAATTGACAGCTGCTCATAGAAAACAGAAGAGGAGACACACAAGAACAGGATATTTCCTCTTCCTAAGTATCTCCTGCAAAGTCCACTTTCTCTTCCCATCCATTCCTTATAAGGATGTGGTAGAGAACTAAAATTACACAGACTAGTTAGACGAAATGCGGAATTGGTTCCACTTCATGCCTATCTTCTGTGTGGTCGTGGTACTACCCGGCGAGCCGGCCAATTCATGCAACAGAATTTGCTGCTGGCTACTTCTTTCTATTTCTTTGATCTTTGAAAGGCAAATCTTCTAGTATTAACAAATACTCATAGCACATTATGTCATAAAATTAGTTTATGTTAAAAAAAATTACAGATACTTTATTAACTCATATATTCGAAAGGGAGTGAGAGTAGAGAGAGAGTTAATTTCGGGCCATCCCTCTTATTCTCTTTACAAAAACAATAGAATTTATAGACAATAGAATTTTACGGTTAGACATCAATTTTGTGGCGGTTTTACCGTTTTCGTTTCAGTTTCCTCTTCGTCTTCTGTGTCTTTTTCTGAGGTATTTTCATCTTCTTCATTTTCTAATGTTTCATCTTTTTCTTCTAATGTTTCAAAAGTGACATCTTTGTCTATAATTTCTGAAAGATGACCTTATAATTATCCACAAACAGAACCGTTAAACTTTTCTATAATAATTTGAAGTCTATATTGACGGAACGGACGTCTAGATTGCTTGTTTGTTACAAGATTTATTGCGCTACACAAGTCTAACGACTAAAGTTCTTAAATATACTAGACTTCTTGGTTCTAATTGGAAAAATGGTAATTAATATTCGCCTTTACAGCTAGGAATAAAAGTTTTAGTAAAGAACAAATTATACTTTTGCCAATCGTTGATTAAAACAATACCTCTAAATCTTAAAGAACCCTTTCTGACTACTGGTTTCTCATCGCTGGTATCCACGATTACCGTCGGAGTTATATCTATTGTAACACCATTCGATTTTAATTCTTCCTTTCCTTGAACACCATCTTCTTTATTAAGCTGGAAAAACAACATAACAATAAAAAAAATATTCTTGCCAAGTTTTTTGTTGAGAGATTTTAGTTGTATACCTGTAGAAATGAGACGCTAGGTTCTTGTAATTTTATAGCTTTCTCTTTATTTCGCATTATATTTTCATCAGTTTCTTTTTCTAAGCGTAATCTATGTGCTTTGTGGGTCCTCCACATCTGTTAAATAAAACAATTGTTAACGGTAAGTTTATCTTTGCATATTTTCTTGCAATTAGTATTACGTTAAGACTCACATGTGATCCACAATAGAATAGTCCAAGCAAGAATATGAC
This sequence comes from Papilio machaon, assembly GCF_912999745.1. Taxonomy (NCBI): domain Eukaryota; kingdom Metazoa; phylum Arthropoda; class Insecta; order Lepidoptera; family Papilionidae; genus Papilio; species Papilio machaon. Next base: position 2,520,350 of record NC_059997.1, read on the forward strand.
TATTAGTGCTATGAAGAATTTATCAGTATTTTCTTCTTCGGCATCGGGTTGTTGGTGTAAAGAGTCGTATGGTGCTCTCGCAGGAGGATCCTCCACCCACGTTTTATCGACACTCTGTCAATCAACAAGTTCACGTAACGGTCAATTTCCACCGTCGAATCACTTGTATAAAAACACATAATTTATCCTTCATGTTTTGAAAAAAACAAAGACAAGAGAGCTTCTTAATACAAGTATTTCGGCAGTGAACTTTCACAGCAATATTTACCTACTCACCGCTGACTGAAGATAGCTGCATAATAATTATAACTTTCTTGACGATAGTTATTATTGCTTTCCATTAATGGAATGTAATACTGCAGGTCAATTAATGTCAAATAAAACGATTGCTTATTGTGTGTAAGGGTAACCATCGCTGTTAAATCAGTTTTGGGACAGAATTGCAACACCTGATCACTTTTTAACTAAATAAGGAATGGTCATGATTAGCGATTGATTCATTGAAATAGCAGATGCCGACATTACTGACTTGAGTTTATATTTTACTTAGTTAACTTAGTTTATTGTGAAGCAGAGTAACATACGATAAGGAAGCTGCCATTATGCGTCGCCAGCTGATCGCGCTCCGGCCAAGTATCATCGAAGTCCGCGGAGCACTGTGCGCTGCGCACGCCGCGCGCGTTCACCGCGTTCACTTTCTCAGCGTCAGATCGTGTGAACAGCATGTACTCCTCTAATGGCTTCATCTCGTAGTCGTTCAGCTCAACGAATATGTCTGTATCAATAGTTTTGATTAATTCGTTAAATATCGTTCTCTACTCATGAATATTATGTCATTGAAAAAAAAGGAATTTCAGTTTTACAGCATCTTCGAAACACTTGAAAAAAATGTTGATAACTGGGGCATCAGAAATTTACATTTAATAAAACTAGAACCCGGGAAGCCCTTGATAAAGATTGCAACGAATTTGAAACTAGTTTTGGTAGGATTTCATAAATTTAATCCCCCTGTGTTACTAGGGCGTCCTAAATTCGGGTATTATAAAATTTTATTAAAATAGAGTTATGAATTTGGAATGCTTATATCATATTTTCTATATTCTATGTATAACATCGCGTGTGTTTTATATAACTACATTTTAAATCTTCATTGGAAAAATTAAAACGTTAAATTACACTCTGGCTGCAAATACGATTTTTTTATTTTTGTGAAATTGTAAAACAAGCATTACCAATATGTGAATTCTGTATATTATATAAATATTAAGGTTTTACATTGAAACAAAGAAAAAAATCTTTAATCGTACAATAACAATAAATATAAGGTTACATACTGGATAGACAGCCGTTATAACCCTTGTAAATCATGAGTCGGGGGTCAGTGGTGTTGAGACCCCCTATTTGCACTTCGTTAGAGCCCACATCAAACACCTCCCACAGACCTTGAGGCGGAAGTTTCTCGAGCGGTACCTCAATTCTGTCTATTAAGAGCTTAGCTTCTTGACCTACTCTCGTATAATACACGGTATGACGTGCTCCTGTTCGACAAATTCAATTTGTTAATTTATTAAGTGTTGTATGTAAGTTTTACCGAGAATTTCTACTGAAGAAAGACATATAAACAGATTATATATATTATTTCAAACATAATAAGAAGAAATATTTTTTATACAGATGTTATGGCAGTGGAATCCAACGGTTAAAGTACTAATGTCGGTTGACGTCAAAGAAAATGCTGTTTTTTTAGTGAATTAAAAAGATTACAATAATGTTATCTATAAGTATTTCGGCAGTGGAAACCGATTGTTAGTCAATAGTAATTTATATTTTGTACTTAGTTTTTAAATTTACCGTTTAGAAAGTTTCTATTTTTCACCTCAGCGCCATAAGCATATTCCTCTCTATCTTCCTCGAACTTAAGATATCCGTCCTGGGTTATTGCCAGAAGTAAATAGTAGCTACGTCTTAAAAAAAAACATTTTAAACAACAAACCATCAATTTTAAGAAGTATTATCTAAGTAAGTAAATCTTTTTTAACATATTCTTACTTACTTATTTTCAGTCTGTACCAATAAGAGAACTGTATTCTTCTGTCTGAGATCATTACTGGAAAATGCCAATTTTATTTTTACCTGAAAATTAAATGAATTTCACTTAAACTATTATTTTAATGTAACGATCACATTCGATTCAACTTACATAAATCTGATCAACTAAATTTTAACTAGAAGAAAGTACCAATTTGTATTTAAGTAACGAATTGCTATGCGATAAGAAATTACTACAAAAATGGAGATGAAGTCAGAGAGACTTACTTTAAGCACTGGACCTAAAAGAACGAATCGCCGCTGCAAAATACTCTCCCCATTGAAGTCAGCACCTTTCTCCTCCATACAATACTCTCCGAAGTAGCTCGTCAGCTCGCAGTCACAGCTGCTTTCCTGATTTGTAAAATCTTCAGTACAAACGCCACCATTCTTACAAGGTTCTGAGTCGCATTTCATATTACATTCTGGCAGAACTCCCGTGAGATCTAAATATACAAAGATTTATTATTACAAAATTAGAATTAAAGAAGGTACAAGAAGGAAGAGCTAATTTGAGACCATAATGCATACTGCAAAATACGGCACAGAGTGGAGGGTCATTTTAAGAAAGAGGGCCAACAAGAGGGGTCCTTAGAATTGAGTAAGATTAAAATCGGTAAAGTTGTTGTTAAAATAAGTTTTAAATAAGTTTAGAAATTCCTAACAATATCAAATTACATCGTTGGCTTAATAACAACTTAGATGCTTACTGCTTAAGCAACTTTAATGAAGTAAATACTTTTTGTTTAACGTAACTCTATTCATCCTTTACCGCGGAAGTCTTGGCTTCTATATTTACAACAACAACGATATAATGTTGTTTGTTTGCTTTCAAGTTTTGCCGATCAGCTTGTAATCCTGTTAAAGTTTTGCTAAAAAAAGACTTTCTTTCGTGTAGCTTTTAATCCTGATTTAAGCTTTGAAAACAACCTACTAAGATTAATTAAATTTTAATTCTAAGAACTTTACATCGGCTATTACTGTGCAGTTCTTCTTATAAAACTTCTAACCTACGTCAGTAAATCTGGGGTAATTTTGTATTGATAAGTGAAAGTAATTATGATGTTTCTTTGGGTTATAAAAGTTTTTTTTATGTCGTACCTTGGTCGATATTTTGCAACGCTTTCCTTGACAAGTCAACAACGTGATCTGCTATTTTGAATCCTCTTACACATCCGACGTACCCGCCTTGAGGTAAGAGATTTGCTCTCGGCGAGAGATGTAAGGAGTACTGGTCGTAACCGCCGAGGTTCATCTGGAAATAATCTGTTGGTGGTGCGGGTGGTCGTTGTGGCCGTATCACTTCTGAAAAGGCGCAATCATCGGCTTTTAATTGTACAATATGATATGCTAATAACGTAATTGATTGCTAAGAACCCTATATTTCACATACTAAACAACCAGATGGAAATGCAAGATAGAAAAGAGCTTACGTTAAATTTTTTTTTTTTTTTAAATAAACTAATCGTTACTTCAGCTTGAAACCTAGTACCCATCTTATACCCGCTTTGTGATTTAAAGAATATTAGACATGCGCATTTTTCTAGAACTATTGCTTTCCTTAGCAAATAGAGCGAACAATTACCAGTCAAGTATTTTGAAGTCCCAATTCCATCAGTGGAGAATCCTTTGTTGTAGTGCGATTCAATTTATAAACCTCTTCAACTATTTCGAAATTGTAAAACTAAAATTTGCCCGACACAAATTTAGGTGAGACAATAAACGTAAACTACCAACTCGAGTTTAAGTTCGCAATTTCTATTTACACAACTACAGCGACTACATTAGAGATAAGCTAAAATTTCAGATGTTCCGGGAAACAAAACTTACCTAATTCTGGGTTAATCCAAGGCTTATTGGTATAGTTGGATAGAAGTTTCGCTACTTTCCCGATTGTATTGTTCTTATCGTTCACGTGTAAAGTTGTCGTGTTTTCAGTTCGGATGATAGCGATCTGTACACTTTCTCCTTTATTAATTCTATCATAAGTTACATTTAATTCGATGATTTCGTCTTCATCATTGAATAGATAAATAATTTGTGTTCCATTGTGAATGAACAAATGTATGAAATTATTAAGATTGTCATTAGCGTAGAGTACTAAGGCGTTATCATCGTACGTTCTTAAATTCATTAAGACATTTTCCGTCATCATTTTCTTCAATCTGTGTTTCTCTGCATCTGTTTCGTTGTCGACTAAATAATTCTTCTTTAAATAAGCTTCTTTCGTTTGAAACGTTAGTGCCTTTTCGTTTATATCTGTGGGACGTGTTTCAAATATAACGCGGTGCGGAACATCACTAAGGATTCGACACGATGTTATGTAAGTAATAATTGCTATTGTGCATACAAGATATTTCCTATAACGTATAAGCGTTTAAGCCATTACTTTATGTAATTGCTAAAGTGTTCGTTGAGGTGATTTATAAAAGCTGTAAAATTTATTATCGTAATATCTCTCGATAAGGATGGATATAAATAACTTTATTAATGATTGCAACATTGTTTGATCTGTCGTCGATGAATTGATTTAATACAAGCGATTAGAATGTTTATACGTATTTAAAGGTTTTTATAATGTAAATTAAATTTGCTTTTAAATATTAATGACATTTACAATAAGTAGGCATTTTTCATTATTATTCTGTAATTTAGAAAAAATAAATTTCTAGAAAAAATTAAGTACATTGAGTAGGGTACTTACTTTCTTCGCAATGCACACCAAGATGAGCCCAAGGGTTTTTGCATATGCATTCATAAGTTGACCAGAGCTCTTTGCATGTCGCTTTATTCTGACACGGGTTGGGGACGCACGATGGCTTACAGTCTTTGATGATTTCCGACAAATGTACCGACATGTAACTGTATATGTCGAGAACTTCTCCGTTCACGACCAAACCTCTGAAACAGCCTATTAACCCTTGATGTACCGCGGATTTTTTTAAATGATCCCTGAAATTTTGGATGGAAACAACTTAATAATCATGATTTCATTAAATAAGATGTATAAATATTTCTAGGTTAAAAAGAATGTCCTTTTCTACTATTTTGCGAATTTCGTTTGGAATAGAATGACGTGAATTCTTTAATTATATGTTTAAAGTTAATTTAATTATCTAATCAACTTACGCAGTAGCACCACCTATAAACATTGATCCCTCAAATGGACCGAATTCTTCTTCTTGCAGTAAATTCAGCATTTGGTATTCCGTGTTCAGCATAAATCGGACATGATAGAAGTTGTAATCTATCCATATCTTGTGCCATTCTCCGCCGTTCAGTTTTCTTTTAGAGTTGATGACAAGTTTCCTTGTGGTCCCGGTGTTTAGTGTGAAATTGAATGTCAACTCGTGTTCTGTTGTTACGTAAATAAATAGAATAGAGTTAAAAAGAGTAGCTGTCAATTATCTCCTTGTACTATAACATAAACTGACCTATGTGTAAAATTATGAACCTATTTCTATCTTGTTCTACTTTGCCAGGAGTTTTTAATTAGTTTATAACTTATTTGTTAACATAGCTTTAGACACAATAAATGTGGTTTATAATTTTTTTTTTAATTTTTCACATATATATTTATAGCAAGTGCCTGCCTGTTTGTAGACTATATTAAAAGACTGTAAACAAGTTCAATTGAAATTATTTGAATCACTTAGTATCATTTTATTCCTGAATTTTGTGATGTGGTACTTGTTTTGTGTTATGTTTTTCTACTATAATACTCGTTGTTATTTTTTTAGTACAAAAAGGAATTTGTATATATTGAAATATGTTTGAAATTTTCCATACAGCAGGCTCTCGCTAGGTGTGTAATACTTTGCCAAACTCCTGGCAAAACGAACCTTTGTGTTTTTATTGGTTTAATTTATTACAGATTCGAACTTTTTTATGCTCGGCTGAGAAATATTGTTAACCGATACTTTATAACAAGGTCTGCCAATTTACATATATGTTTTGCAATCCTCAGAAATTTCAGGTTAAGTTTACAAAATGGGTTTTATTATTCTTTGTTCTAAATTCAGGCCTACATAGTAAAATATACCTACACTCGAAATTTAAACACAGGAACTTGTAAATTACAAAATATTTCCTGGAAAACATTCTTCATCATATGATAATATTTGCTGTTCATTTTAAACAATTTCAATTCACTGCAACTCAACATTTTTCCACAAAATTATAATATTTCTGATGATCACATTAAATCGTGTAATTGACTACCATTGAATGTTTCGCGTTATTTTATTTAGGTGTTCATTTCACCAGGATATAAAGACAATAAAATAAAAATATGGAAACAATAAAGAGGTTTTTCTAACACTTACCGCTAGTTAAAGCGACCATGAAAGATGGATAGTTTGGTCGTATAGGCGGCTGGAATAACAAGATGGCGCTGGTGCCTGTTGTTCTAAAACTGAATGCAATATCTCCTTTCCTCCATCCGGGCACTTCGATGTAGGATTGTGAAGTTGTAAATGTTACAACGTATCGTTGAGTATCTGTGAAATGTGAAATAAGTGAAGAATTGTAAAGTTAAGACATAGTTATATTTTTTTTTGTGACACTGCCTCTTTTTTAAATTCTTCTTTTCTCCAAATCATCCTTCAACTGTTTTTACTTACATTTGCTTTATAATTACATAGTCTAAGTAATTCTGGTTGGAAATCAGAATATAACATAAGTAACTATCTAATAAAGAGCTAGTTTAAACAACTTACTAGTCTCGACACATTCCAAAGGTCCCAGGGTGATTCTACCCTGGGCTTCTTCCGTCAAATCTTTCTGTTGTAGGAAGAACATCTCCGTGATACCAAGACTCTTCGGGTCCAGGAGGATGCCTTCATCCGCGTGCCATTTGTTCTCGTTGGCATCACAGTTGCACGACTTTGTCGGGTTCACGCAGGTCGCGTTTACTCCGCACGGACAGTAACCTCTGGAAATTAAATTTCTTTCCGATGAATGTTTGGCAAGCATTACTAACGGATAAGGTTAGGGTTAACTTCTTAAACGAGAAATGAAAATTTAGTGAGTTATTGGTGACAGATTCTTAGTTGTCATTTAAGGAATGAAAAATTATAGTTTTATCATGTAATCTGTAAAATTACATGAGAAATACATCAGTGTGTCATGTTTCTACAATTTCTTGCTTTTGTTGCTACAATTTCTGGTCGTTTGATGTTTTACCTTTACATATTATGTATTGATTTTAATTAAACACTTTACCAATATATTTCTTTCATATAAAATATGTGTTTATTGTGTCATCATCATTAGCTCACTATACGTCCCCACCGAGGGTCTCGGAGCCAGCCATATGTAAGGGGTGACTCGGTTATTGTCAACAACGCTGGCCCAGTGCGGGTTGGTTGACTTCACACATATCATTGAATTTCTTCACAGATATGTGCAGGTATACTGTATTAGATTACTGTACGTAACATGTAAGGTTAAAAGGTCAAACGAGCAGAAATTGTAACAGCTAAAGACTATCAAATTAGTAATAAAAAGGATCGCAGAATGTAATCGCATGTGGGTATTCACGATTTAATTTTCGCTAAGTATTATCGACCCTATCCGATTGCGATTATTGACTCGAAAAAGGTAGCGGTGATAAAATTTAAGGAAGGTTAAGGGTCCTATTAACGGATATGAGGGCCGAAGCCAAACTACCGAATGGTCTGCAAATTTAGTATTCATTTGTTCAATTCAATTGTTAACACAGCAATGGATTGGATGTCTTATTGTTATCGTCTTATAAATAGGTCCCTAATTTTCTTTGTACCGCACCTATAATATTATTTTGTGTCTTAGAAAATAAAAAATTCAAATTATATTGTTCTGTTTCGGAGCGGTTCATTTTAATCTGAAATAAATTAGTCGGGGAAGAATAAAGATTTTCTTAACGTTTATTTTTTATTACAATGAATTAATTACCTTTTAACATTACCCAAATAGTCAACGGTGTCGTTCGAAGAAGATATAAACCATGTAGCGCTATGCAGTTCTAGAGGCGCCATGTTACAATCGTACTTGATGTACTGACGACAGAACAAGGAATGAGAAATGAGCTCTTGTATCATTTCTGCTGTGAACTCTCTATATTTTATTTTGAAGCTAAAGTCTTGACCTGACGCCGATCGTACATCCTAGAAAGTTTAAATAATATTTGTTTTTTCTATTTTTATAATTAGATAGTGTTGACCTGTTTAGGGAAAAGTAAGGTAATGTGCCTTGTTATTGGTCACTGATAATTATAAATATTTCACACCTAGTTCTAAAAGTAGTTACGCTTCAATTAGTGATAAGAGATTATTATGAAATTTAATACTTTTTACTGTCCTTTAAACGATAATAAATTCCTCATCATCATTTTAAAATATTTATATCGTTTGCATGTTTTCGTGGCGACGATAAGACGCGTTATTTCCGTTTCAAACTTGTCATTTAACATAACAAAGTTGTATCTTAAAATATACTTGGTATTATGTCCTTTTAATGCATGTTTCGCCTTCAAGTGTTGACCTTTAAAACTTTACAGACTCTAAAGCTATAATGTTGTTTAATAAAAGCAAAGTCAGACTTTACAACACAAGGTAAAAATAAATAAAAGAACATCTAACAATAAAACTACATTAATTTAATTTAAATTATTACTTAAAGACATATAGATTTTATACGAAAAAGAAAATGAATCAAGCTCGATGCTAAGTAATGAAGGCTTTAAAATTAATTTGCAGGCAAGTCTCCACGGCTTAAAGTGCTTGAACAACCGTTAAAGGGCTTTATTGGAAAATATTGATTTTACTTTATATTTTTTCTTTGGTCTTATCGTAACTTTTAATTAGTTTTAAGAACGAATCATTGATGTGTATATAAATTAATTGATTCAAAATTGAATTTTATATTCATAAAGATGTTAATTAAAAGTTGGAATTGTACTTCTATTAGAGTATATATGTTTTGGGTTTTCTATTAAATATTTCAAAGAATTAATAAAAAAGTGACAAAATAAATATAATTTGCAAAAGTGAATGGCTTTAAATTCTGGCGTCAAAAGTTGTGTTGATAAAGTAAATATCCGATTTTCTAATTTATGGTAAAAAATTGTTGGAGACTTTACATTTTTAAACTCTACTGTATAAAAACGGAGTTAACTGTTATATTACCAAATGTAATTGAGCACATTTTTTTTTCAAGAAAAATAGATTAAGTATTTTTGAATTAACAGGTTAACTTACAACTTGGCTAGGCAGGTTATGTTCCACTACAGTAGTAGACGAATCTGCTTCGATCTGAAACTCACACTTGACGTGAGCTGGAGGGAACTTTCCATTGCCATCAATGTCTATGAGATAGACATCATTCCTTGTATACCCGAGCAGTGCTAGTTCTTCACAGGTCTTTCGAAATGTTGCGAAGTGACAATTCTCTCCGATATACCCTGAAATGTTATGTTTGTGTTAAGAAGTGAAATTATGTGCTATTTGTTAATACAAGGCGCTGTAAATGCCATTTTAGATCATATACTTACGTCTAAAATAAACAAAGCTTTTGTAGCGTGTACTTTGGTATAAGATATAAGATTAGCCAAATAAAGTTAATATTTTTCTATATTAGCTATTTCTTAATGTTAGCGACGTTATCAGATTTTTTTGTCTATATTAGATTTTTTGTTGTTTTTTTTTTTGAAAAACATTACAAGAAATGTACTAACATTTCTTGTTACCCTCCAACGAAACAATAGGATGTTACAAGCCTTCTTTAAACTATTAAAGTGAGATTCTCAGGAAGTGTTTGTTAGCGTGAAGTTTCATCGCAGAGTTTTCTGCTCACCTGTAGTTATGTAATAAGAGAAAATAATAACAAATTACCAGTGTTATCACAGTTGCATATAACTCTGTCCTCCCTGATAGAGCAGATGCCGCCATGTTCGCAAGTATTGGGTCTGGTGCAGGGATCTACGTATCGGCAGTCGTCTATCGCCACCTCGCCCACAACTCTCTCCGTGTTGATGACGAACCTTGCAACATTTTAATGCAACATTTTGAAAGTTAAGACTGAGAATATTAATTTCAAGTACAACTTATTGGATTTTATGGTCTTAATTGTACTGTAAAATATTAGAAAGGTATAATAAATGTAGCTTTACTCAGTTCAATTTATTACTTGGCTTTATCGTAATAGTCTGAACTGTTAGCGGATGTGTCTCGGATTGGATATAAAGATAAAAATGAATATAAATTCTAGACTAGATGCAGTTATGACATTGATCTTATAAAAACAAAAACTATTAGTGAACAGTTATTATGACGCGTAATTTTGTAACTTTTTTTGTAATTTCTAAATGCACCTGTTATCATTTCGTACCGTAATCGTATTACCTTGGTTCTATAGTAAGGCCGTTAATTTTAATGTTCCGCATGCATCCAATCAAGCCCAAATTCGCCGATTTTAATCCACTCCCAATCACTATTTTATCTTGAAGTTGAAAATCCAAACCTGTTTTGAGGACTAAATGTTATTTGGATGTTAATTATAATTGACTTTGAAAGTGTTATTGTTTAGGTAATGCATTAAAACAAATAAAGTATCCTAAAGAGTCTAAATTTTAAGTGTGTTTGGTTTTTTTTTTTATAGGAGAAGGGGGCAAACGAAAGAGAGGGGATTTAATGTAATGAAAATATCTCTCTTCCGCCAATTTAAGCATTTTGATGTCTATAGACACCTGTAATTTAGGTATTTTAGCAATTTTTGGTGACCGCTTCGTCGAACTCTATTAAAAATGACGTCATAGTACTTTTATTATTGCACTTACCAAACATTTGTGCGTGTTTATTATGACTGTCAACACTTAGCTTAATCCTTCCTTTCCTATAATCTAGTTCAACAGTATGCCAGTCGTTACTAACATTAAATTTAACAGACTTCAGTACTGTTACGTTGGTTCCTATATCTGGTACTAACTCAAATCTTATTTCTTCTTTCACCATTCTAACCTGAAAGGAAATTTAATCTCTTTTCTAATGCAAAAATAAGTTTGCAAAGTGATAACTCCTGTCTATAAAAATATTTTAGGCTGGTTTTACAGTCACGCGTTTCGGCAGCGCCGTCGGAGCGCGCGCGCTCGGATATGTATTGGCTGGTTTTACAGTCACGCGTTTCGGCAGCGCCGTCGGAGCGCGCGCGCTCGGATATGTATTGGGGTATTAGTAGCGTTTCAAATTCGCGCGCTTGAGCAGCGCCGTTCGTTGAACGCGTCCTATTCGCGCGGCGCGGTCGAAGCGCGCGCCGCTCGTGCGCTTCTACGGCCATTGTGCGTTTTAGTCTCACGCCGTTGAGACGTGCCGTTAGGTACTGTTGTGTACAAAATGAATCACATCGATACGGGTCGAGTAATTGACGAAGTGCGAATTAGAAGATGTTTATGGGACCCGGCCGATGATTTTTATAAGAATAATTTTATAAGGATAAGAATAAAGATCTTCGTAAAGAAAACTCTAACTTGCACAGTAATTCGTCGAAACTGCTGGTTGATAGGCGAAAATATTTATAAAATTTATAACTATTTTCTCGTAAATCAGAGAAAGATGTTACGTGTTCGCCTCTCAGTAACCTTGTAGCGTTATAAGGATCAACACCTACTGTTCTTCGACGTTTTTGTTGCCTTTTTTTCCATAAAAAGTAAATAGCCAGTACTCTAACCGCATTGCCGTTCATTTTGTATCTGTTTGTACACGACTGTCTCACAGCAGCGAAACGCGCCGTACTAATGTCGTTTTTTGGTGCACCGCTGTTCAAACGCGCGCTGTCCAACAGCGCGCTGTCCAACGGCGCGTCTAGCGGCGTGACTGTAAAACCAGCCATTGGGGTATTAGTAGCGTTTCAAATTCGCGCGCTTGAGCAGCGCCGTTCGTTGAACGCGTCCTATTCGCGCGGCGCGGTCGAAGCGCGCGCCGCTCGTGCGCTTCTACGGCCATTGTGCGTTTTAGTCTCACGCCGTTGAGACGTGCCGTTAGGTACTGTTGTGTACAAAATGAATCACATCGATACGGGTCGAGTAATTGACGAAGTGCGAATTAGAAGATGTTTATGGGACCCGGCCGATGATTTTTATAAGAATAATTTTATAAGGATAAGAATAAAGATCTTCGTAAAGAAAACTCTAACTTGCACAGTAATTCGTCGAAACTGCTGGTTGATAGGCGAAAATATTTATAAAATTTATAACTATTTTCTCGTAAATCAGAGAAAGATGTTACGTGTTCGCCTCTCAGTAACCTTGTAGCGTTATAAGGATCAACACCTACTGTTCTTCGACGTTTTTGTTGCCTTTTTTTCCATAAAAAGTAAATAGCCAGTACTCTAACCGCATTGCCGTTCATTTTTTATCTGTTTGTACACGACTGTCTCACAGCAGCGAAACGCGCCGTACTAATGTCGTTTTTTGGTGCACCGCTGTTCAAACGCGCGCTGTCCAACAGCGCGCTGTCCAACGGCGCGTCTAGCGGCGTGACTGTAAAACCAGCCTTAATCTTTGCTTATTCGAATATAAAGAGAAGGATAGCATAGTTTGTAATATTTAATATAAAAAAATGATAAATTTTACGTTCACCTTAATTTTTTCAAGGTTGATTTTTATACTCGTAGGAGTTACGGCAGAAACAAAAACTTTCCACGCCAAGCTGTCTTTTATTATTAAATTTAGATTGCCCTTTCATTTAATTCTACTATTTTATCTTTAGACATTTTATTATGTACGTAGTTAATTTATACGATATAAAATCATGCATAAGGTGTTTATAAATTGCAAAATAGATAAAACACAATTACTTGTGCTTATCTCTTGAACGTAATTTTATATTTTTATTAATATACGTGTCTTTACACGAAGACCTTGGTGACGACTACTATCGTAAAGAGCACACAATTCAATATTATGTTGTTTAGCGTTAGTTTCCACTGCGATGCTACCTGTACAATATCATATTGTTATATATTTTTTATTTCAAAGTGAACAAACTTAATGCACAGAATCTAATTTTTACTACATAAGAAATCCATCTGTTCCTCAGCTTTTTTTACATTTGAATAGGTTACAGATTCATATTGTGTTTACGTACCTCCCAATATCCTTGTCCAGTTGTTATTTGGCTGTAAGCGAGCACAGCCATATTCTTACTTGTTTTAAAGTCGAAAATCAAGTTGATACTATTGGTCTGATTCAATGGCCACCATATATGGGACGTTGCGAAAGGATAAGTTATTGGTATAACCTCTATATCGATCTCCTCGAATTCAGGATCCAGTACACCAATGTAATGTACTTTAGGATTGTTTTGCTTCAATTCATATAAAATTGACACGTCATTGTAATAAACGTATTTCAAGTTACCAGCGAAGTTATTAAAGGATTTCAATCCTTTCATTTTGTGCAAATCTGGTCCTCCGCATATGTAAATTTCTGGGTCGATACAAACGTATTTGGCATTTCCTGGCACTTCATATGTTTCTGTGACGTCATCAAGGTATACAAAAGCGTATTTTTCTTGTAATATAACTGTCAGATTGTGCCATTTGTTATTGTTTACTTTCTCTCCTAAATAATCTTCGACGGGACCGTCTCCTAAGTCTATTTGTATCGCCACCTTTTCTTGATGTATAGAGAGGGCGATGTAGTGATTTTTGTCGTCTATTTGACCGCTGGCGTAAAACAAGGCTGAATCGTCGAAACGAGTCTGTAAAGGTCGTTCAGTTGTTTACAATATGGCCGTGTAAGCGAAACCTGCTAAAACTTTTGACATTTAAATGTTCTTTAGATAATTTTAATATTGTATTAATTTAAATTTAAAATAAATAATAATATTTTAGTTGCCAAGCGTTGATACTTGCTTAACATTCGTTCGCAGTTTGCAATATGGAGTTTTTTCCGTATATTAAACTTCAAACGTCGATGACTCAGGAATAAGGCACTTGATCTGCAGGTCCTGGGTTTGAATTTCGCCATTTACCAATGTCCTTTTCGATTTAGATATGTATTTATGTGAAATCGGTGAAGGACAACATCGTGATGAACCCGTAATGGACGTAAAGAGCGTGGTTGACTATAACCCAGTCACCCTTAACTTAAGGTAGGCTCCTAGCCCCTCAGTGGGAACGTGTAGTGAGTTTGATGATACTATAAACATTATTTAATAAATTTTGATTTGTTATATTGAAGACTCTTATATTTAAATACAAAAGAAATTCGGTTTCTGTATGTGTGTATTAAAAGTTCAGCAATCTGTTTTTAATAAAATGTTTTTCATCTGATTTCATGCCATGGCAACATAATTATATTACGTGACGGTAATTAAAGATACCTTAAAATGCAGACTGACTCGTGTATTTGTGGAATGTACTCGGTCCTTCCAATCATAGACCCGATAAGACACGTAACTGGAGCCTCGCAGCGTCAGTACTGTCGCCGCTGTGAGTCGAATGATCACGTAATCCAAATACAAATTATGAATCGATTACAATTATTTGTGAAAGCGAGTGAAACGATTATTTAGGGTGTGGACACACTGGAGCGGATAAACATGTAATGCATATCTTACTAATATTTTAAATCGCAATGTTTGGATGGATGGATGTTTGTTTGAAGGTATCTCCGTAACGGTTAAACGGATCTTGATGAAATTTGGCACAGATGTAGAACATAGTCTAGAAGAACACATAGGCAACTTATTAATATTTTTTTTAAATTCCGCGTGGACGAAGTCGCTGCCGACAACTATTAAACTCATAAACATTAAGTATTTAAAGGGAAATACTAAATATTTCAACTTTCAAATCTTTTAAAACAAACAAGTTAAGTATACTAAGATGTTAAGACCTTAAATGCAACTGTTAAATAGAAAAATATTATTTTAAGCACAATAATTAGTGGTAACAGACACTTAACAAGGTATTAATACAGAATTTATTCGTAAAAAATGTAAAAAATGGACACAACCAGTTTTATTTAGATAAGTAGAATGTAACATCTATTGGTTATTCGTTTATTGTAACGGTAAATGTCTATTGGTAGACGTCGATTGACGATTTACCGTAATAATAATTGCTAGGTTTTTTATATAATGGGAACATACTATATATTTAATTTGATTAGTAGGTACCTTAAAGAGATATAACTAGAGAAAAATAGGTCGCCTTAATCTTATTAAACTTTACAACATTCGGAGATCACTGTCGCTTGCTGCTATTGTTTTCTACCATTCGCAGATAAAAAAAAGCGGCTTTGTATATTTTTTGCCATGCAATATCTTTACAATTTCATAAAAAATATGAGCGCAAAGAGCTCATGACAAGAGTTATTACAAAAGGTACTTACTAAAGACATCGCACAGTTGTTCTTCGTACAAAGTACCAAAACAGTCACATCTGTATCCATTGTACTCATTAATACATCTAGAACCTTCGAAGCACAGATTCTCTACGGTTCTACATTTATCTGAACATCCTTCATTAACATTTTCATGTTTGGTGGCAATCAGTGGCACAATAGGTAGTAAATCTGATGCTGCTTTACCAGAACTTAACACCATATCGCTGATACAACCAACAAATGATTCTATGATGTATTTTACTCCATGAAGTTTCTCTTCAGAACTTAAACCTATAATGAATTAGTTGTTTTTATTCGTAGTAAGTAGTAACATTACTAAACCCAACTAGTATATTTTAACCTAAAATGTAGACCCTAGGAATGGAAATTAGTACATTCCAAATGATTTGATACAATGTTAATTAAGTTTACTATATAGATATAATTAATATCAACTTACCTCCAATTAGTATTACAGAGGTCAGGTTGTCTGTGATGCCGTAATTTGTGTCGAAACTCAAACCCTGTGCCAAAAAAAAAGAAATGTTTATTTTTCATTTTATTTTTTTGTTTACCCAAACTTTATGAACGTGGCGAAATTTTGTTTTTATTCGGTAAATAACATGACTATTGGAA
This sequence comes from Papilio machaon, assembly GCF_912999745.1. Taxonomy (NCBI): domain Eukaryota; kingdom Metazoa; phylum Arthropoda; class Insecta; order Lepidoptera; family Papilionidae; genus Papilio; species Papilio machaon. The sequence continues at coordinate 2,536,440 of NC_059997.1, forward strand.
TACGTATTTTACGTTATTAAGTTTACGTTTAGTTTACAAAAGAAAAAGTTTACAATAGTTTCAAATAAGTTTGTGTATAACCCTGCTTCATACTGAGACGTCATATTCTCAAATCGAAGAAATTAACAAGGTCTTCTAAGAAATAATGTTTGCGCCAGTAATTTTTTTATTTAAATATCTAAAAAAAGCAATTTTTGACAGATCGATGTCATCGACGCTCATAAACCCGAGCTTTAAACCTGGACAAAAGTTTGAACTTACTTTTAAATAGACTTCTTCTTTAAGCTGGTCGACTTTGGCGATCAGTCTCGCGCCGTGGACGTCTATGGTGACGACTACGCTGTGCCACTGGTCTCTGTTCAGAGCGCGTCCAACTGTCACTGATGTCAGATGTTTGCCAAACACATGGACAACTGGAAATGTATATTTAAATAATTTAGTTTGTGTTATTCATTAAATTAATTGCTTGTAACAACACTATCTTTTTTTGGAGAAGTTCTCACAGTTCTCTGTAGAAATAACTTATTAATAATTTGAATCAATAATTACTGCTTCAAATTTTTAGTTAGATTTTAGAGGTTTTGTAAAAAAATCCCAGAAAATCTACCAGCATTAGGTTTATCCGGCACGGCACTAAAAGTGCTTAGTTTATTTGTAGTCATAATCATTCTATTGTCATCTGTTTTAAGATATCTTTAAATGGAATTAAATATATTTTCTTTGTTTCACCTTTCAATTCTCCTTTCTCCACAATGACGTACAATGCGTACGGTTGCATTTTGAAAACTGGATTCTTAACATTGTGATAAACCAAAAGTCCGTGTGGTAATCTCGTTCGGAACTTAAACGAAATTTCTCTGCATAACCTAAAAGGAATATACAATTTAAAATATTTTTGTACAATCGTGGTTAAAAATGTTAACAGTAACAATGCTACTATTATTTGGATTAACAGTTTTTGTTTTGAAGAATTAAGAAAACAAGGAATCACTCTTCAGAAGAAACGTATTAATCTTTTTATGTTCGTGATCTATAATTTATGACATTGAGTCGTATCTCCGACTAGTAAAACGACTATTTTGTAACACCTTAGTTCATAAAATTTGAATATTTTGTACTTCAAACTTATTGCACTTTAATGTTGTCTATACAAAAGATTACTTAAAACAAAAGAAGATATAGTTAATTTAAAATTAAAACTAGATTTGATTGTTATTGGACTCTCACCTTAATTGAAATCTTTGTATGATGTCTCCGTCTAATTGTATATACGTGTTATCTTTAGCAAACATAAAAGTTTGGTGATGTCCGGACTCCGCGAAGGTTAGGAATCTATCTCTATCACTGGGGGGTATCGGCGGTATGATAGTGGCGTATGTCGATGTTGACATATTAGTCGTAGCAATACTAGACAATGTTGTTGATGATTGTACTGTTGTTTGTGGCAATGCTGGAAAGAATTTTCAAAACAATTTGAAAAGTGGAACATGTCTGTGGTATTTCACTACTACAACATTAATACATAATTGTTGTCTATTTTTTGGCAAAGGGAATTAGCGAGATGACAATATTGGTTTGAATGATTCGGCAGATCACCGACACTAATGCAGAAGGATGAAAAAGTCTGTAGTTTAAACAGTTTGCTAATTGTTACATTTTTTACACTCATATATGTATAATTTTTTTTTTCACTCAACATGTGCAAAATAAACTGCTACTAAGTTACAGTAATACGTGATAAGTAGTGAATTTATTGACTTAGAAAGAAGTAATCAAAGCGAACCTTTCTCGTCGGCCGCCAAGTCCACCGGCATGCTGCCGTCAACATCAGCTGTTCCATAGAACATCAGAAGCGCAATTAACTTCAACCCGCTTCTGTGCCACGCTGCCATGCCGCTCGATTAATGTCATTTATCTGCAATAAAGAGTCTATATTAAACTTCACCTATCAAATAATACGTTCCTATTTCTCTTGTGATTTTATGAATGTAAGACTGTGTTTTATCTTTAAGAGTATATTTTTTTATTAAAATACTGCTAGCCATTGGTTTTTTCGTATTGCCTTCTATTATAATATGGTCCTCTATTTAGTTGTGGAACATCACGTGGTATGAAATTAGGTTATAAAAATTGCATCATGTCATTGGTGCCTTTACTTTATTCAACATACTTGAACATCCAAATCTATGAGATGATAGTTCTTATCAGTTCATCTGCTAGAGTAAGTATTATTGTATTTATTCTAACTTCAATAATCTGCTTCCAAAACTTAAACCGTTGAATTTACATACGAGACCCATTTCTTTTTAAAAATCTATTTCCTTTTTCATTATAGTCGGACTTTGTATCGATGTAAATTCAATCATTATCTAATAGTTTTAGGGTTCAAAATGGATAAACTTCACTAATCGTATAGGGCATTGAGCGGAAACGTGGAATCAGAGTTATACACACACGAGTGTTGGACAGCTAAAATGACCAGTATAACTTGACCTGTCTATATGAAATATTTTCTTTCGCATTTTAGATAAGTGTTTTATTTGGCAGAAATGTGATAGGTCACGTGAGGCTGGGTGTAATGTTTGGCTCAATTGGCTTAAGTAACACAGACGTCTACGGTCGAGGATTTCGGACGGTATATTGTCTCGAGAATGTGCATGGATGAAAACATTTGAAGAACGCTCATGGAATATTACGTAATAAAAAATAAAATAAATTAATTTAATTTAATCGATTGCAATTTATTTTATATAATTTGGAAATGAATTATCAGCAAGTACTTTTCATCCGCAAAATTATTTTTAAGAAATTACTTACGTGTCAATAAAAATCGCCTTTAATCACACTTACAGAGATATTAAAAAAATAAATTTATCTAAATATGCAACTTATCGAACATCACTCACACAAGCACAAAAAGAATAAAAGGTTCTAAATTCAAAATACTTTCACTTTTAATTTTTAATTTGTTGCGTCATTTTTTAGTGGCCAGTACTTTTACAAACTTTTTAAAGTGAATATAAAGATGGCCAGTGGCATCGAGTCCTGGCAATCGCGCACTGGAGCAACTTTAACAGTACGTAATCACACCTACAATTTGTCATCGTGGGTCACCCTAGTTAGACTGATGACACAGGACATACGCGGAGCGATGGCGGACGCGGAAGTTCATCTTAACTGAGACGGATCGCTTTTGTCTGGACGATTTATATTGTTGTTTGATGATTTAATGCTATTGATATAAGCTTGAAAAAACATGTGTTTGTAGGAATTACTGACTTAGGCATAGAAACATTACAACACAACTACCTTAGTTTATCTTATGTTCACCGAGCCAGATGTGTTAGTTGTACTAAAACACACTAGAATCAGATTATGCAAACATATATTTTTACGTTTTGATTTTCGGGTAATAAGCTTAGTTACTTCTCTATACTTTTATCAAATTTTATCGAATTTTGGAACCTCCTGTATTTTACAACAAAAACCGAGTCGATAGTAAAAAAAATTCAAAGTCATAATAATATTTGTTGTTGTTATTGTTGTAACTTCGGCGAAGGTTAAAAGCGCATACATCAAATGCATTTCCTTCATAACGCACACGGCATCGTATGAGGTGCTCTTTTATTAGTCACAGCAATTAGCAGTCACGGCCTCTTTGATACTCGTGTCTAACTACCAATCAACATTAATTTAATCAAACACATTATTTGATGGATTTCACACATAAATAACATTTATTTACTCACTTCTTAAGTTCCATTTACAGATCTTATACTAATTACAGAGGAGATAAATTTGGTTTTACTTGTTAGAACTCTTATTAAAAATAAAAAAAACTTGAGAGGTGTCAAGGGACACCCGGATGGAAGGAAGTTCCTTTCAATTAATTAGTGAAGGAACCAATGTTTATTCTATGAATAAAAAACTTAAGTCTTCACAAGAAGTACATTTTATTTCTATGAATTTTCGTTATATATTGTCACGTCGTTGCCATGGTGACGTAGCGCTCATTCGTCGTTAACATACTTACTATAGCAAAAAGTGTCGTGACAACTTTTCGTAAGAATTTTTTCCGTCTAGCCCCCTTTCACAACGCGCGATAAGGAACTTCGTTCCAATAGTCTAAGTATACGAGTACATTTTATTTCAAATTGTAGTATCCGAAATATCTTGTGTTATAAAAATAATAAAAAACGTAGCTAAACAATTGTAACTATAAAATACATTAGCGACGTAATTACTAAACCGAACAACGCAGTGAAACTTAATTTCTCATTACGACAATTACGTCCGTTATAAAATTATAAGCAAGCTAAAGTCGGTGAAGTTTTGATAGCGTATTGTTAGAAAATTATAAAAGAGAATTTGTTACCGGTCTATATCGACTTTCCTAAGAACCGCTCTTCCATTTAATAGACAATTTTTAACGCTTTCATCGCAATAGTAACGCAATATTTGGCCACAGTCAGTCGTGACAATATTTCGTTTGTACGTGTAGGCAAATGTTTGAACAAATGATTTGGAGCAATTTGCAATTGTGAATCGGCCGCAGAGCGATTCGTGATATCGGATAAACATCGCAAAATATTAGATATGGTTTAAGCTAAAATTGTGACTATGCATTGCGAGATGGGATTGAAACATTGACAAATACAGATTTTATACATTTCACACATTTTACTGCAATTTTAAGTAGATATTCCAACTTCGGCATATACAGAATAAGATGGATACTGGTCATCAGAACAAGGGTCATGATTATTTTGAACATATGATAGGAAAATCACATATAACAGTAACAAATAGGGTTACTGATATCATATGTGTTAATTTCTGTTCATCGGATGCTTTATGTTTGAACTTTTTATAACGTATGATATCATATTTTGTTTTCAAAACTCATAGCGTTAAATAAGCTAATTCTTCGATAACCATTAGGTATTAAGAAGACTGAGGTGTGATAAAAAACTGTGAATAGCTAACTAGAAATTGGCATTTTATTCTATGGCATTTTATTTTTGTAATCTATTCCAAAACAAGACCAAATTTTTGTAAACGAAGATTGGAATACATTTGGAATTTACGTTAAAATTCGAAATAATATTTGCGTAAACTACCTTTAAAAACACTTTCTTTTATCTTTGTTTCACGCAATTTTCAACAAAATTTTTAAACTTATGACGTTTATTTATTTACTAGCTTTAGCCCGTGACTCCGTCCGCGCGAAATTAAAAAAAAAAAACTTAATATGTAGCCTATGCGTTCTTCCAGACTATGATCAACATCTGAGCCAAATTTCATTAAGATCCGTTTAGCCGTTCCGGAGATACCTTCAAATAAACATCCATCCATTCATCCATCCATCCAACCATCTAAACTTTCACATTTGTAATTATTAGCAATTAGTAAGATAAAGTTTAGCTCAATATTTGGAACAGTGCATAATCGTTATATTGTCCCTCGATAGTCTCATTCATGCTAAATACTACAGTTAAATTTAAATACATCCTCTGTTAGTTGTCGATTTCGTCTAATAACTAGTCCATTGGGCGGCAATAGCTTTGATAACTTCCAAATATTTGACTATGGATCGAGTTCAAGTAGAGTTTTGAAAACTAGTAAATAATTAGTCATTTATGAGCGGAAATTTGATGTCCATAAACTTATAAAATATAGATACAGTCAATGATCAAAAGTTATGGTAGAATAGTTGTTGGTTTTGGGATAATCTTCTAATTTGTATTCCGTCTAATTATACTTGTTTAGACTTCCGTAGTCATGTTCCCTTCCATTGATTTAATGTTATGTTTCTTTATTATACTAATGCACATCTTATCTTGATTTAAAACAAATTATAGTTAAATCATGTAACATCAAAACAAAGAACATGAAATTCCATACCTGGCAGTATTTTTGTTGTTGTGAAAATTGCGTAATATACAGCTATTTTAAGGAAATATATTTTAATTGGGCGAATGAAATGAAAATGTATGAAGCGTCGGTAGCTCAGGGGTTATCACTTGACTTGTAATCTGCAGGTTTTGGATTCGAAATCCACTATGTAACGCTGTGTTTTTCGATTTACATATTTACAGTTATACGACGTTCTTTTAATGAAAGAAAACATCGTCTTGCAACTTGCAAGTATCTGCGAAGAAATTCAAAGATATGCGTGCAGTCACCCAACCCGCTCTGGGCCAGCCTGGTTGACTATGGCCTTGTCGCCCCTAACTTAGAGTAGCCGAGGACCTCGGTGGGGACGTATAGTGAACTGATGATGATTTCAATTGAAATATTTTGGATTTTATAAGTACAACGTGCAGTCTATGGTCAAAATATTTAGGCTTTGGATTGGAACAGCAGGTCTGATTCAAGCTGTAGTTAGTTTAAAGCAGTTTCAACCAGTTCCAATTGAGAGTGACAATTTTCCGACTCCATTATGCGTTGGCCTTTTGTATGCACCAATCAGGTGCAATTAGATATATACATACAAAACGTCACCAGTATACTTTTGATATCTAGACTTTAATCCATTAACATAAATAAATATCCGCCCGATTTCATTTACTACTTGGTCACTAAAGAATACATTAAATGATAAATCTACTAAGGATACCACTGAACAACTCTAATTTCGGTATTAAGACAGTACTGTGAGACTACTAAAAATGTGACAGTCTTAAAAAAATATTTTGTTACAATTCATCATCATTATCATCATCATCAGCTACTATACTACACTATACGTCCCCACTGAGGGGCTCGGAGCCTACCCCAAGTTAGGGGTGACTAGGCCATCGTCAACCACGCTGGCCAAGTGCGGGTTGACTTCACACATATCATTGAATTTCTTCTGAGATATGTGCAGGTTGCATCACGATGTTTTCCTTCACCGTAAGAACGTCGGATAAATGTACATATGTAAATCGAAAATCGAAAAACACATTGGTATATGGCGGGATTCGAAACCCTGTTACAATTGATTTGCAAAAAATAATATTTTTTAATTCCTAAGATAAGAATGCATTACAAATTATAAATTTTGTTATAGGATAAAGGGGCAGACGAGCAGTTGCTTGCTAGAATCTCAAAATGCAAAATTTATCTACAACTTTTAGGCCTTAATTTTCCATCCATCACATTAATGAGATCTTGCTTTCGATTCAATGAACGGAGTTAATTCGTTTAATCGTTTAACCTAATTTAAACTGCGAAGCTTTTGTTGTAGATTAGCAACAGTTATTGTGCATAATCAGTTTAGACGTGAGAAAGAGAAATTTGAATTTCGAATATCTTGTAATCGCTAACTACAACTAATTAAGTGATAATCAAGCGTTATCTAACCGTTATTTATATCTGAAGCAGATTTATAGCGAGTTCCCACTGCAGAAAAAGAAACATCTACATGAAAATAAAATAATACATTTGTTTCTTCAAATAGAATAAGTTTTTATACATGTTGTTCAGCAGTGAAAACTTAAATTTGATAAACTGGATAAATCAAGATTTCTTTTTTACTTCTATAAATACTGTTTAAAGCTTACAATTTACTTGTTATCAGTAAAAAGTTTTATTGAAAACTTACACGGGCACATTTTTTTATTTTCCGTTCAAATTACGTGATATAACTGTTTTATGGACCAGAGTTAAGTGATCTCCAGTCGCTAATGGAATAACTAAGTATCTTGTATTCAATAAGAGGTCTCTTTGTTCTGGTTGAATGGAATGAAAGGTTCAGTAGCAACGTAAGCAAAACAAGTCAAATATTTTTATCGTTATGTAACCAGAGATACAAAATTCGTACGTTGGATGAGGTGGTGAATGGCGGATACCATCACTTGGGTTTGTTTCCATTGTGCTACGAGATATTTAAAACCTAGTTTTTTTTAAATACATTTCACTATAATTTGTTTTTCTTTAGTCGTGTAGTTGTTTACGTTAAATATAGTATGACGGCTTATCCGCCAAAGTCAAATGACTGGTTGACTTTTAGCTGTCAAAAGTCAGCCAAGCGAAGCGTCACTGTCGATGGTTGTGAGGGCGGCCATTGAACAGTGTTGTTCGAGACGGCGCCCGCGCACCACGCTTGCGACGAAGCGCTTAGCATCTAATTAACAATTAAAATCTAGCGCTTAATTAAGTTGGTGTCGCATTGGTTAGACACTACAGTGTTCGTTCCACTGTGTATTTTTGGTTACCTAACCCTTATTAAACAACTGCGATTGCAACAAGGACTCGTGATCTGTTCACGCCCACCTGCCGACATACCCGCTTTTATACTCGCACAAGATGATTTCTGATGAAGGCTCTCCTGCCCCTTCAAGTATTATTACTATAAGTAAATAATAAAATAAAATAAATTTATGTGAACATCATCTATTAAAAACAAGCACAGATAATATTTTAATACTACCTACAAACATAATAGTGTTCATTTTTGCTACTAAAACATATTTTCAAAAATATACTGTTATTTCTATTTAACATTATGTTTTGTACAACTGTTTTGGTAGTGGAAATTAACAGTAAGATTCTCTTGTCGTACCGTTTCTGTGCAGGTTCAACAATGGATACGTACACAGCGTCCGTTGACCGGTGGCGGATGCAGCGGCGACCAGACCGTCCATTGTTACTATTGTGATTGACCTAATTACCCTGTTTATACCTTAAATACTGAACTGTCACACCATGAATGAAATTTAAAGAACCTATCACAGCAATTCTAATCTCGTCCGCAGTTTTTTTTCCTTAATTAAGATGCCTATTTTTCTATTCAAACGAAAACATTTGTTTGCATTTTTGTCCCCTATATTTGTTACTAAACTAAATGGCAGATTATGATGATATTTTGGTTAGGTGTTCTATGCTCACCAGAGAAGGTTTGTGTTCTAAAGAATATGAAATTTAAATTAATAGTTTTTACTTTAAAAGGTAATGCCTTAATGATTTAGTGGCCAGACCTCTAAGTATTTACTTGTTTGGCGTATATTAATGTTATTTTTATTATAAAAAAACAGAACGGCGTAAATAAAAATACCATTTAATCGTTTAAATTATTTACTTTAAAAATCAATATGCTGTGAATACTAATGCTTCGGTTCCATTAGGCATTTAGTCGTAATGGAATTTTATGTCGACGGGTTTCAACTCGCAGCCCCACGCAACCAGATTTTAAATTATACCTACCTAGTTATAAATTACTATTTGTTTATTTTATAATTATATAAGTGCATCCGTCAGTGTTAAAATAAAGGTCTTAAAAAATAGCTAGACGAAGCTCTGACGACCGAAAAATGGCGGTATAACCATACACCCGATTGTGCAAGTTGTCGGAAGAGGCCTCAGCAGCGTTGAGGAGTAAATAACCTCAGAAGGTCTGGTACAGAAGGCAACGGGAAACCACTACACCATAATTCCCTAGAAGCTAACTTTATGGAAGAGTTGATAATAACAATGGCCTCGAGTTCCCAGCGTCTCTTCTATGAAACAGGGGTTTGAAGAATCCCAGGGTGGAAAAAAAAATCGTTTTAAAAAAATATACTCCTTGGATGAATATATTAAAAAAATTGCAACATAATTTATTGACTTACATTTAGTTACATACTCGATGTCAATTATAAGGAATTTTAAAGAACGTGATTGAATGTGTTCGTTCAGATATTCGCTCAAGTAAGCTAACCGAATTTAATATACTCGTAACTTATGTAACACAACAGTAGTTTACCTTCAATGGAATTTTTACAATCTAATCATATTAATGTAACATTATTTGGTACACAAAACGACACCCTGTAGTTAATACAGTATGTTAAGGAATATTATTGAATTCAGAACATTTATACTTCTGTGATTGAATAATAAATAAATCAAGAAATAATTACTAAATTATAATCTAAATAGTTATATCTAAATACTTTAAAATTACTCATAATAATACTAATATTATAAATACCAAAGATTAGATAAATTGATGGATGTCAGAAGGTATCTTCAGAACGGCAACTAGGATCTAACTGAAATTCGTCATATATGTAGAACATTTTTTTTAATTCCGCGCGTACGGATTCGTGGACGACGTCTAGTCAACAATAAACATGACAGAATAAATGAATTAAACGACATAAACACAACAAAACTTTAAGTTCTAGTCGAAAATTATTAGATATTAACTCAATTAATTAATTTTAATAATCAAGATCAAATTCAACACAACAATTAATAAATCTTGTGAAAATTTTATACTACGAAACATTTAAAATGGAAGAATAGAAGTGCCACTTTTGAAATACTTGGAAAATGTACTTAAGAGTGTACACTCTTACCCTCCCCTGTACCCTCTTAAACAAAAGCATTTACTAGACTCGAGCAAAATCTTTAATTCAATTTTCTTTATAACTTGACATAACTCAATTAATTAATAGTTACTCGAGAATTTTAGATTTGATTTAAAGAATGTATCAAGTTTTATTCTTGAAATTAAAGTAATTTAATATTTAAGTCTAGTTTATGTTATACTTTAGTTTTTGTATAAAATATTAATAATGAACCTCTGAAATTTAGTTTCAGCTAATTTTGTTTAAATACTGACTCATTTACAGAGGCATACTGCCGCACTTAGAGACTTTCAATGGCTTCTAAGTTGTAGTGTAGATTTTATACTAAAAGTACACTAAGTGTCTTCCTTAGGAACCACTTAATGACTGATTGCATCAGTTAAACAGACATTCGAAAAATAAACGATTATTTGAATTATAATAACTTAAGAAAAAAATTGTAACCAAACTAGTTGTATGAACGGGTTTCACAACGCTAATATGCTTTGGCTAAATAAATAAAACATGTACGTCTAGACGTTAGTTTTATAATTCAGCGTTTTGACTGTACCGGCACTTATATTAATGTTGTCATCTATTACATTATCTTTGATATAACAGAGACAATATTATGTATCAATACAAGTATGAAGAAAGTTAAAACACGTAGTTAAGCAGCTGCACCGCGACATTGTTCCGCAGACAACAGAAATACGAGTCTGGATTGTTGTTGAGATCCTATGATGTGAGAATTTTGAACTATAAATACAGTTCTTGTTTTGTTTGTTGGTGTGGTTTGTTGTATAGATTATGTTTATAATTTATTAGCTGTTGCCCGCGACTCCGTCCGCGCGGAATTATAAAAAAAAACATAATAAGTAACTATGTGTTCTTCCAGACTATGTTTTACATATGTGTCAAATTTAATCAAGATCCGATAGACGATCCAAACAAATATCCATCTAAACATTCGCATTTATAATATTAGTAAGATTTTCATAGTAATAGATTAGGAAGAAAAGAAACTCGATTTTTTTAATCTGTCAAATATACTTTGCCTCTATAGAAATAAATAGCTTTTGATCGCAAATTCGTCCGCACGGGATTTAAAAAAAAATAGTAATAAATATAGCCTATGTTACTCAGTGATTTTGTAGCTTTCTAATGGCAAAATAATTTTTAAAATAGGTCAAACAAAATAGGTAAAGAAAATACACATTTAAAGGTGAACTTTGAGAGCCTCTCTTGAAAAGTTGTCAATTTGCACATTGGCCCTTATTCATAGGAGCCATCGATCTGTGTAAATATTTTAGAAATAGAAACCCAACGTCAAACAATTTAATCTTGAATTAACGAAAAATAATTAGAATGTATAATTGATTCTAATAATTCATCCACACATAAATTATCCAAGTCCTCTATTTTGAAAGTCAATTGTTTTCTTCCAAGAGTCTGTATTTCAGTAATATTTATTTCAGTGAAAAGCTTTGAAGATTTGTCATGTTTTTATCGTGTACCATGAAAGCATCGCTTTTATTCGAACAAATTTATGTGTTTCTGTAAGTGGAACTCGATGTTGTTTTATTGCCAACGATTTGCGTGTATTTGGTTTTTTGGGTTCAATTTGTTTATTTCGCTTTCTTACGTTTTTCCACTTGATATCTTAATAAAATTTTTATATCTACACTAAATTAATCAATGCGGAAAATTCTAATTTTAGAAAGAAATGTAATATTTGCATTATTGTCATGGACAAGTGTCTAATTATTGTAACTGGCGGGTAACAATAACTAGACACTTGTCTATATAAATAAAGCTATTATAAACAAATCTTTACTTCGTATTTTCACTTTAACCTATACTTAACCAAAATGCTGCGTATTTTCATTACGTCACTTGTTAGATATTCGTGATTTACGTGCGTAATTGCTATAGCATCTCTTTATGTTTATGCCACAGAGACGGCAGCGGCATGATACTGAAAGGAACACTACATTTCACAATTCTATTAAAACAAATTTCAATTCTGTCATTTAAATACTGAACTATAGCTGATTCGAGTAATAATGCTGTTGCGTCATCACTTTTAGTCGTGTGGCACATTACTGACTAAATAATAAGCAGCAACACGGCCAGCGCGGTGTCGCACCGTCCGTGTGGTATCTCTCTTACTCTACTATAATGAGTGTTACGTCTAGCAGTACAGACCTCAATGCGGCGCAAAGAGCTTGTAATTTCCCGTACGTAACATCCGTTCCTCCGCCTAATGTTAATTCTTTCCTATTTCCTACCGGATGAAGAAGAGCACTTAAGGCATAATAAGAAAAAAGTTTCTTTATGTTCTTTGCTTAATCATCTTAAAAATATTTAAAAACTAACATTTCCTGTAAACTTCTTAAATAACTCTGAAAAGAAATAAATCTTATTTGGTGTTTAATATTCTTGACCTTCATACAAGGTGCATGTTAAAGCTTATATTGGGATATCGGATGAATTCCATAAGTATAAAAGTCTTCCTTATTTACGTTACAATATTTCCCTGTTCAACACAACACCTTCAGATAACAGCTTGCAAAGAAATTTCTAGTGTCTTCTCTATTTTCAGTTGTATGGGTATAGATTTATTTTGCGATACGAAACAAATTTCACACTTGTGGAGTCGACAGTACATGTTAATTGTTGATAATATGCTAATTTGTGTTTCGAACAAAGCGAGTTTCGAAAATAGAATTTGTACTGATTTCAATACAGGCCTTCAACATGTTTAAACAAAGCACCATATCATGGTATTCATTACGTATTCTTCTTTTGTAAAAACGTCAACTGTTGGATTGTAATTATTAATTAATAATTATTTAATTCTCAAGACTACAAGATAAGTATTGCAGTGAATTGCATTATAATTTACTTTCAGTGGTTGGGTAGATTTAGGTTCAAAGATATGATTTGTTTGATGTAATTCCATAAGAGATGTTTGATTTTAATGGAATTGTAAGTTTTTAAAACCATCATAATGTTCTATTTAGTAAACGAATCAAGAGCACTGAGGTATCCAGCTTTTAATCTTACTAATGTTATAAACGCGAATGTTTGGATGGATGTATGGATGATTCTCCGGAACAGCATAATGGATCTTGATGAAATTTGGCACAAATGTAGAAAGTAGTCTGGAAGAAAATATAGGCTACTTATTACGTTTTTTTTAATTCCGCACGGACGGAGTCGCGGACAACAACTAGTAGATAAATAAGTTTTAAAGTCTTTTTATTATTCTTTTGCTTTCTTTCGTTTTTGTTGAAAAAGGAAAACAATCGCAAGTCGAGATTACAATTTATTAAAGCTCTGTAGCAACATGAACATGAATCGGTGTTTTAATGATAGAAGAGCCGCTCGTTGCAGAACTTTCGCCATTACTCAAGTCTTAACATTTGAAGGCAGACGCGAGCTTGTAACAAGTACAAAAGATACAAGTGATTAACCTACATTCGACTAAAAGAAAATATAAAATGAAAACATGAATCGACATGTTCTCGAGACAAATTGAACAGACTGACACGATATCGTCGATTTCGTCATTACACTTCTCTATTTAGCGAAGCAAAGTATCAAGTTATAGTGTCGAAAATGTAAATAGACCGCTCCACCTTACTGCGGCGGCGGTGGCGTGATGAACTTTCATTTTCCTCGACTTTTATACGATTGGAATATAATATTTTTAGATGGTAATATAACCGATGACGTCGGTCTCGTAAATATGAGAAGTGATTGCGGTAAATGGGTATTTTTTTCAGTTGCCATGCAACTAGATATTCTGCAAGGAGACCGTTGAGGTTGCGTTGCGTGGCGATGGCGAGCGGGCGCACCGGAGCCCGCGCGAAGGTGAAGGCGCGCCGCCGCCAGTCGCTCGCGCGAGAGAGCGGCAAACGCACGACGCCTGCGCGGCACTGACGCCCGCCATCGCCCGACCTCCACCGCGCGCGCGCAGCTACCGCTCAAGTGAGCAGTGCACCGATCCCTGCACCGTTCCAAATTCAAAATCTAGTTTCCACATGTGACATCGTGCTACCGGCTAGTGTGACGAACATAAAAACTCCGTGCTCAGTGATTGTGTTCGACTGTTGTTTTTTTTTGAGTTTTCTCGATAAGTCTCGAGTGAGTGGCGATTAAGAGAATTTTTCTCGTGATTTGACATACATATGACGTGTATAACGGTGTCGAGATCTGACGCTTGATCGCCTCGATATAATCGAATAAGTGTTTTGTGTATCTCTGGAGCGGTGCGCCGGAATTTTAACGGACTTGCCTAAGCGGAGGTAAGAGCGGATGTTTACAGTTATGCTTTATTGTATAACTTGACTGTGGAGAAAGCCATTTTTATTAGTATGTCTTCATTGATAGTACAGTAAATGAATGGTCAATATGCAGCAGAGATTAGCTATTTATGAATCGTCGAGAGAAATTTCCAGTTTTTATGTTGCAACAAATAATTGCTAACTAGCAAAGTGCTACATTGCACTTAAGTTGTAAAGCGTTACTAACAATAATACAAGTCAATTAAATTTCGAGAAGTAACAAAATGGTCTATGAATGAAAGACCGCAATAAAAACAGAGCCGCTAAAAGTACTTCAAGTCATTCATAATTCATATTAACTAGAGATGAATATTCAAGGGGAGTTGTTTTTTCTTGAGTCGCTCAGTTTATTTCAAGGGAAAACAGTTTAGGAGCGGGTTCGCTGCCAGAATAAACAATGCACCGGGTGAAAAGTACTGACTCATCTCGCGTACGCTCGCGACCTGAGACTTTTGTACAGAATAAATTTACCTTTAAAATGAGCTTCGTATTTAGTAAACAGACGAGGATACTTTTGTGTTTATTCTTATTATAAAAAGGCCATTGGTAACCGTTTCAAGGCGAACTATTTCCTAACTTGTTTATTTAAAATGTAAGAGGTCATACTAACTAGCACTTTGTAACTTGGAAAAACTCGTTGAAGTCTTTTGTAGTTGTAAATTAAATAAGTTTAAATCTTATAAGATAAATAATTCTTTAATAATGTATGAATGCAAATAAGCGTGTAAGTTCTTTGAACCTTATCAACCTTTATATTAACTTAAACGAACGCATTAAAAATATAGATTATTTAATGTAGCTGTATGAGAATTCTACACTAAGGCACTCTTTTATAGGCACTTAACAACTCTGAGTGTGACATTTAAACCTAATTATTGCAATTCAAATTGTGCGCTATAAAAGAGTCAATCGATTTAATTAACCATTGTAATATTTAAAAAAAAGATTAGTAATTTCTTGACTATAATGAATGTGAACAAAACCAGTGTACGTTGAACTATTAACAGGCTTTTTAAAGGAATTTACTGAAATGACTGCTCTATCCATTATCTTGAGGAGATCACACGGTTATTTGCGTTGACATTCTAAATAAGGAAATCTAAAGAAGAAGTCCAGGACTTTGTATAGATGGCAGAACACTTAACTAACTGTAATTAAGTCAGCTTTTGTGCATTTTTTGTTTATTGGTCAGATAGATAACAGTAAAAATACTAATAAATTTATTTATTACTTACTACTATTAATTTGGATTAAAGCGTTTATACAAATCAAAGAAACAAATGAAGTCACACTTTAATACAACATCTACAATGGGCTATATTTGTAACAATAGCCATCGTATCGTTAGCGACAAAATTTATACTAAAATTTGTGCAGCGGATTAGTATCAGGCGTACAGTACACCAAAAATTTCATGTTAATTTTGATATAATTGATTATATTTTTTTAAGCATGGTATAATATTTTATTAGTTGTGGTTTTTCTCATAAATGGGAGTTTCTTTTAACTTTTTTTTTGACATTTAATTATCTATTTACTTGAGGAAAGTGACGGGTAAGATAAATGTGACGTTCCATCGCGTTAGCCGAGAACAGGTTGGTCAGGTGAATCATTTGCGGATGTATTCCAGGCTCTTTATTTCAATCATACAAATTTTTTTTCAACCTTGTCTTTTTTGTGGCCAGTTAAATATTAAAATAATGTCTTTTAATTTTGAGAGATTAAATAAACACATAATAATATAGTAATTATCTTTTTGCAATGTTTTTTTACATAAAATTTGGTTATTCTAAAACACTTTTGATCCATGATTCGATTTACTAATGTCTCTCTCTTTCTTTCTGTGTGGCAATGAGCGTGAAAACCATACAACACATAATCAAGTTCTTTAGTTGTATGTCATAACAGATCCGCCCTTATTTTATCAGTGGACAAGTAAATCAAGACAAGAAAAGTGTTAATAACTTGAACGTGTAAATAGCTGTTGTTTGCGCCCTCAATAAGGCACCGGTGAGCAAATAGCGCCCTCTTACGGTCGATTTCTTTTTTGGAATACTTTCCATCTTGACTATTCTAGAACATGCTGCTTATCACTTTGTTTGAATTTCTTATCAACAAAGGGACGAAAAGGTGTTCAAAGTTTATAGTACAAACACAGGGTGGTTGTTAAAGCTCCCGATAAGGCTTGTAACAATGCATGTTGTCATGTGAGTTAACCTTGCCCCTTGATGCTATCTTTGCTTTACTTTATAGCGTCTTATCTAAGTTTATGAGCTGAGACGATGTAACAAAGATGGTTAGGTTAGTTATATTGTTGCTTGGAATATTCAAAATGAATATTATAAGCCATTCTTGTATGCAGTTAAAGAGAAATCTTCAATATTTTTATTATAATTATATCTTTCTGTTTTTATCGAAAAAATTTCAATACTTTTGTACGCTATTCTATTGTAGTATGTACATATTAGTAGTGTACCGTAGAAGCTATTTATGGAACGACATTTCAGCAAAGTGTAGTCTTGATTAATTACAGTCAGTGCCAGCATAGGTTAGTCACGGAGGAGGTTTAAGTTTTTAAGTTTTGCGCATTCTACTGGTGCAGTGGCAGAATGCCAAGACCTTGACTTGTTTATTGCACACCTTATGCTTCTCAATTTGAGTGGCGTAAGAAATATCGCTCGAATGCAAATTCGCAACTGATCTCTTGTGTTGCAAATTTCCATTTAATAGATACTAGATATAATTTGTCGTACAAATTTACAAATTTTGTCAAAGGTTTCAAATTCACTTTTTAATTATTAGAGCTTTAATAGGCTTTTAACAAAAAGCCTATCGTCTACGTCTTGCTTACTTTACTTACTTTTTTTTACCTTCCTAAAAAAAATTGTGAAAATTAAAAATCTTAAAATTGTGAACAGTAACACGCTCATCATCTCCCTGACGTTATCTCACTCACGTGGGGTCAGTGCACAAGGTTTTATAAACCTAAAGGTTTTGGTTTAATTTTTTACGGCCAGTCTCCTGCCTGTTACGGTTGCCTACTTAAGTGGAATATATTAAATATTTATTAACATAAAAACGCTATTGACATAACAGTAATTTGCTATGATTATCCGAATTCCGCGTTTCTTTACATGGTTTACTTTACGTTTGGCTTCTACGTAATATTAAACTTAACAACTATCTTCATTTACGTTACAAACAACTCAACATAGTATTTACAACGGTATCGCTTACAATGATTCAGCAAAAACATTAAGTGTTTGCTAGTTAATTAGTTAATTAGTTAATTACTACTATTTCTGTAGTTATCGAAATGTAACGGTTACAAAATAACTATGTTGTTACCTAAAGATTTTGTTCTGTCTTACATACTAAACTAACCCCGCCTTCGCGCGGTTGGTTATACATTTTTTCAATGTTTTTCAATCTAGTCATTTATTTAATATTTTTAATATAACGTATTGTATTAATAGTTGTATTGTTGTTAAAAAATAAATTATAAAATAAGAAATCATCGACAAAAATATATTTTAATGATAAATCTTGATACTTATTTAATATTTCAAATGTTCCTTTGGTAATTAAATTTGGAAAGGTCAAGAACATTAAGCGCTCGTCTCTTGGCCTTTAAATCTTCGTCAGAATGCTCGAAATAATATGAATTGTAAAATTTATTCTCGTGTTAGTTAATTTAAAGTCTCTTCACATAAACGTGAGTTTAATTTATAACCTTAATAATATTTAATAGTTATTTGTATCACTCGTCGATTAGTAATTTGATAGACGTTTTAAACCTGTCTTAAGATGTGTTGATTCTTTAATTATATACTCTATTGTGTATTATCATAATAATATGGCTTTATGTTGAATCATATACATCAAAATCTTTAGATCACGAATATATTTAGGTAACAATAAATTCATGCGCATTCAAACAATATCACAGTATAATAAACATATGGTTAGTAACTTTTAGACAATAATAGAATAATTTCAAATTGTTAATTTGATTTTTGATTAGTTAAACACAAGTGCCAGTCAGTCGTAGGGAGGGGACTTGAGCGTTGATTTTCATGTATGTCACTAGACCGCATTTGCACTGGATGCGTCGCTGCACTGGCATGCCAGTTATGCCAGTATAGTCATTCCTCTTATAATTACTAAAGATTTAAATAATTTGATTGTTTGACTAACATGTTACTATTAAATTATTAGTAACATTTAAAATACTTCTAACTAGCTATCGCCAGTGACTCTGTCCGCGCGGAATTAAAAAAACCTAAATAAGTACGTGTTCTTCCAGACTATGTTCTACACCTGTGTCAAATTTCATCAAGATCCATGCAGCCGTTCCGGAGCTACTTACAAACAAACATCCATCCATCCATCTAAATATTCGCATTTATAATATTAGTAAGATTGTTATGTTGAAAATTGTCAGTTAAAAAACGAATTATCGCACAAGTTTATTAGCTTAAATATAGATCTCTGCTTAACGAATTATACTAAGTAATGAGTAAGGGTAAAACTCAAATCTTTCTTAATTGTTATTTATTTTATTAATGAGATTGTCGAAATATTTCTTGCAGATGTTTTCGGCAGTGAAAATCCTCGATAATAGATAGCTAAACTCTTGCTTTATCTAATAAGGTATCTGCCCACAAGGTAAAGATAAAAAACTTGTCTTCAATTTTTTCTACTAAAAACGTAATACTTTCTGTTTTTAAGTTCGTCGTACTGATTATCTGTAATAAAATCTCAATTGCACTTTCTACGCCATTTAATATTGTGCAAATACAATTGTGTTTGTTGTAATTTTAAATATAATTGTTTGTAAAAAACTGAATAGTTGTATTATTATCAAACAGAAATTTATTATAAGCAATATTTCAATGGAATAATAGAAAAGTATTGAATTAATAAATTCATTGTTTATACGCACTGTGAAATTAATGGTGGTGGTGATGAAACATGTCTTATAACGCCTGGTTTGATATGTTTTTTTGGAACGAAGTTCCTTATCGCGCGTTGTGAAAGGGGGCTAGACGGAAAAAATTCTTACGAAAAGTTGTCACGACACTTTTTGCTATAGTAAGTATGTTAACGACGAATGAGCGCTACTTCACCATGGCAGGCAACGACGTGACAATATATAACGAAAATTCATAAATGTACTTCTTGTGAAGACTTAAGTTTTTTATTCATAGAATAAACATTGGTTCCTTCACTAATTAATCGAAAGGAACTTCGTTCCATCCGGGTGTCCCTTGATACCTCTCAAGTTTTTTTATATTGTGTACCACATAAACTTAATATTGACGGAACTAATTTAAAAAATATTGCATCATTGCAGTTTACATTCATTCTGAGTTACATAGTAACTGTACTTAATTCTGTTTTCAAATGTTTAAAAAAATAAATGCCCATCCATACGCAAGGAAGGGCCGCCGAAGTTATAGCTTGACGTCTTGTGCATGACATCGTTTTCGCAACCGGTATATTTTGATTGTTGTTGGGTCGAAAAGTGGGGCGTTATTTGCGTATTCATTATAACAAAAGATGGTATTATTGTAGTCCATTATCCACACCCTACAGGTTTACCACGACATGTGTTTTGCGAAGGCAGGTGGCGGAAGTATAAAGAAGACGCACGATTTCATAATGCTTCAAAGAAATGTTTTTTGGTATTGAATCTTATTTTTATTATTATGTTTTTTAGGAAGATGCATTCAAAAGGCAACAGTTGCTTGCATTTTTGCTGTATTTTCTTTTTTATTCCTGAATGATCATTGTCTCTGTACATAAAGTAAGAAGCCGAAAGCTAAATTGCAGTTTTATTATAAAGAACCCAAACAAAGATGGAAAAGATTTGTTGGTACTCGTAACTCGTATACCTATAATTTAATTTTGAATCGATAACCAACTCGTAAATAATATTTTCACTATGAATTATAACTTGGTTTCCTAGAAATTGTTGTGTATTTCCGTAGTTGGTACCTATTTGTTTCATAGGACGTTGATATATTGAGTAGGATAGTAAATTACCGATTGGGGTGTGATAGTGACACTAGGACAGGACAAATCGTTTGCGAATACGGAATGGTAAAATCGATGAATCGAAAATCGGTTGTACTTAATCATAAATGTGCATAAATACTTTTCCAAGAATTTATTTAATATAGCTAAATGTAAGAACAATTTAAATTGTTGGACTACATTTTGTTATAGCTTATAAAGAGGTAAATAAAGTTTAAAAAGATAACTTTAAGATTTTCGCAAACTTCCCTTCTTATTTTTTTCCCTTTCCTAATTGAAGTTTCATGTTCGACATTCTAAATAGATAAACGATTTAGAAGTATACAAGTATTTTTCGTTTTCTTTCTACTGAAGAGGTTAAACTAAACACACCTACTCATCTCAATGTCAAATCTGAATAAAGTCATAATTATTTGGGTCGTTTATTCATCACAGATATACATATATATATATCTTATTGCAAATGTCATTGGCGATGTGATCTGCCCACTCGGTCAGCGCTCGCCCACAGTAAGGGCCAGTAAGTTCGTTGTATAGACGTTACATTACACTCGCTTGACCTTGATTATAATTGCTGAGTATTCTTTTGTTTTAATTTATTTTTTTGTTCAATTAATCTAAGAATCAATATCTATCCTAAATGTATTTTTGACTAGCTTTCTTATTTTCATTATTATTTTCATCCAAATCACTATGTTATTAATATTATAAATGCGAAAATTTAGATGGATGAATGGATGGATGTTTGTTTGATCTTTGGAATGGCTGAAAGGATCTTGATGAATATAGGCTACTTATTAAGTTTCTTTTTAATTCCGCGCGGAGTCGCGAGTAAAAGGAAGTATTATAATATTTTCTGAACGT
Organism: Papilio machaon; assembly: GCF_912999745.1. Lineage (NCBI taxonomy): Eukaryota > Metazoa > Arthropoda > Insecta > Lepidoptera > Papilionidae > Papilio > Papilio machaon. The sequence continues at coordinate 2,558,011 of NC_059997.1, forward strand.
TTTGTTAAGTAGTAAAAATATGCATATGATTATTTTAAATGTTTTAACTTGTTTTTAAAGAAACAATAAATACATAATAATTTTCGAAAGTTTTTTCGTGAAACATTCAGGTTCATTAAGACAGCAGCAATAAGCAATGTATTAAAAAGTTGTCGCGTGCTCCGCAAATGCTATTTATTTTTATAGCAATTGAATAAAACTTTTTGCATTTCGATATACGTTTAAAGTTTTTAACTCAATATTTGTTTTTGCATCAGAATTCTGATACCCTCGAAAAGGAAATGCGATGTCTAGCTCGTTAAAGTTAAGCCTCATGATATTTAAATGAAATATTTTCTTTTACTTGGCTTACATAAAAATAAAAAACACGAAGATTGTGTCTTTTGCGCTGTAAAATGCTGTCATAATTTAAAATTTTACGACAGTCTACAAAGATATCCATTAATAAATAAAAAGGGGGCGATAAATATAGAGAGCGATCTAAATGGACAGTTTCAAGGCTTTTGTGTGTGACGGACCTTACAAAGTCGTGTGCTACTAAAGTTGAAGTCCGCAGAGGCGGCGCCGAGCCTTGGCCGAACACATTCACCGATGCTATTGGCTCATTTTATACGATCGCCTCCAAATAAACACTTTTTTATCACATCATAATGAAATAGGGCTTATTTCATTGTTGATCCAATTTGTAACAGTTAAAATCAATATTCGATCTTTGGATCGATATTAGTAAACTAACATTGAAATGTTTTCTAAACAATAGATCATCTAAACATCGATTGCTATTGGTTGAAATTTGTATTGTTGAATTTGTATTGGTTGAAATGTGAATTAAAGACACCGAGGCGAAGCAAAATGGTTCGAAATCTAAAGAGGAATATATGTTTTCAATTAACAATATACTTTAAATGCATTTTAGTAATAATTTATCCAGACACCTCAAAACTGGTGTACAAATATTTAGTTTTATTTCGTAAAATGTATGCCGAATGGTTTTTTGAATTGACATTTAATTTTTTATTTATTTCTTTCGACTGGCAATTAAAGTGTGCCGACATTGAATGAGTATTAAAAAACAAAGTTGTTTTCTTTTGAATTATTCAAACTATCGTGAGACATTATCATTAACTAAAATAGGAAACGGCTAAAACACTCACGTACATTTGTCCGGTGTCGGCACCGACTAGTTTCGAGCCCGTCTGGGGCCCTTCATCAGGGTGAGTGGGACTGATATTATTTCGTGGACGCGGCCCGTCGCTCACTGCGCGCCTGCGCTCTTAGGGCGCGTCTTGATGAAGGGCCGCGATGGGCTCGAAACTAGTCGGTGCCGACACCGGACAAATGTACGTGAGTATTTCAGCCGTTTCCTATTTTAGTTGTTTTCTTTGTTGAATTCTATCTTGAGCTTTAGTTAGCTTTTTACAAAAATTACAAGCAGTTTCGATATAGGAAGGAAATTGTATTATAATAAAAACAATATTACCCGCCTATGATTCGTAAACATTATGTTTGAAAAGTGAACTCTATTGTAAGGTTAAAAATAATACGGGGTGCATAAATTATTTTAATTACGAATAATGAATTGTACAATGATATAACGAATAGCGGTTAACGATAATTATCTGCATTGTGTTTGTAAAAATATGTGAATTACCTCGAAATTAATTCTATAAAAAAACTGTTGCGAAACGCTTTATAACTTACATAATAGCTAAGACATTTTCACACGCTATTAGCTTTGTGCTACAGATTAAAAACAAAAATGTCATGCATGGCTTAAAAGATTAAATACGATTAGGTATTTACGATATGTGTTTGAGCCACGCACGGCTTATTTTTAAATAAATAATGACCAAAATAAAATAGATTTAGCCTTCATTAAATGTAGCATGTCTTCAGTTATCAAAGGTTTAACGTGTTAAAACTTGAGCCTTCTTTACGTGACAAATATACATAACAATTGAAAGTTTAAAATTAAAATCTTTTTAAAATTGGCGACTCTATTCAAATAGTGGAAGTCAACCATAAGAAATCTCATCTAACGAATACATAATGTTACTTTCTTCCAAAGCTCTCACTTATTATAATATTCTAATATGCATTGTGATTTGTCTTATGATGCGCGACTTTCGGTATTTTAATTATAAACATTAACTATTCTGTTCCTTTGCTTGATATATTTGAATCGAAAACCTTCAAATAAGTTAAGTTTTTTTTTAATTTATACGTAAAAAACAATTGCACCATAACGGATTGCTGAAAGCCGATCACTTAGATAACTAAAGTAAGTTGTCTTTACAAAGTTTGATTACAATTTGAGTCTACTTTTTATTCGGAAAAAATCACTGTGTCGTAATGAAAATCAATTACTGTCGTTCGAATGACTGAATTTATTTAGTTGTTTACATCAAAACCCACTTGCGGTCAGTTTTATTGGGGCCATATTACCTTATTAATCCGATAGAATTGTATCTTATTGCAACGTGACTAAGTGGATGATGCAATTTCGATTATATATATTTTTTCGGACCTTTATAGTTGCAAGTAAGTATACAGTGAAACAATTGTTGGATAAGACAATGGTAAAATCAATTGGGCAGCCGTATCATTCGGATTTCGAAAGTGACCGTAATTTGTATGGAAATTGTGAGTGGCTTACGTGATGTCCTAGAGACCTTGTTACATGTTTTGACTTTTGCGTGCATTTCTATGCTTTGTTATGAAATTACATGGACTTGATTAAATTACCATTAAAATTATGACGTCAAAGTACAAAGATTCGGAATTTTAATGATTTTTTTATAGTTCCTATTATGACTGTATAAAATTTTTGGTGGTTTTTATACTAAATACGATTTTAATTGGACCTTTTAAGAAAAATCTCTAAAAAAAAGTAGCCTATAACATGGCGTCGTGCATCAGCTATCTTCCCGTCTATTTCCCGTCAAAATCGGTGTAGCCGTTCCGAAGACTATCTGGAACAAACGCGGCCTTGCGGACGGACATACAAAGAGAAAGACAAAAATTTTAATATTGATTTTTCGTTATCAACCACACCAATACACCACGTGTGCGATATGTAAATTATTATCAATTTATTTAAATTAATATTAAAGATATTTGTCAGGATGTTATATTTGTTTCATCAGTGGAAACAGCTGAATACAAAAAAGATTTAATTATAATATAACAAATGACATTTGATCTGACACTTTACCACGTGTCATCGTATTCGTGTCAAGGGCTTCTGGTTTACGCGATGGGTCACGATTAAAATTGGTGTTACACAGAAACATGCTCAAAACGATGTCACGCGCCATCTTGTGGTCATTATAGTTCTATATCGTTATTAATATTACGATTCCAATTAACTACGCATTACTTAGTCCAGTGCCAAACATAACAAAATTCATCAATATATTTCTTTATGAAAAGGTGGCAAGCGAGCAAACGGTCACCTGAATTCGCTGAAATAGCGAAGCGACCGTTGCTCATAGACACCCGGCAAATGCAGATGTGTTGCCTACCTTTAATCAACGGACAAGGGGACGCACAGAAAAAAGATATTTGCCCTTCTTATGCGTACCCTCTTCCGCCAAATCCACTTCTCCTTCCCATCCTTTCCTAATAAGAAAATGGTGGGTGGGGAAAGAGTACTAAAACTAGGCCTCAGGCACCAAATTAACATAACGGCAAAATTATTTTTAATTAAACTTCGTTGTACCATATCTATTTAACAGTTGAAAGCATCAAACGGCCAGTACATTCGGATTATAAATCCGATTCAAAACATTAAAAACGTTAAAACGGCTTTAACGTGCGTGCGTCTAACGAAGCGTGTAATTGTACTGCAAAAAGTATTTTAGTGTGTTGCCTGTTTGCTCCGTGCCATATCATCTGAATGCGCGGCACTTATACACTAACGCTTTAGTATTTTGTACTGAACCGAAAACGGTATCTTTTTTATAATATTCAATGTTTTGAGACAAATTCATCTACACGAAAATCAGCATTTGATTTACTTTGATGATGGAACCAGAGGAGATTTTTATTAGTTATACAGAATATTAAAAATAAATTTATATAGGTTATGATTTGGATCTTTTTAGGATACTACAAAGTGCAATTTAAAATTATCTATTAACACTTCTCTCTAGTAAAATTGAGATTTATTAAAAGGATAATACAACGTACTTTACGTAGTTATGGGTTCGTTGTTTATATACAGATGCACTTGTTGTTTTATAAAATTCTGTAGAGGACCTCCTTGATACGATCGTAGGAAGCGGATGCGGCAAACATAAAGGGTCTGTCTCAAAACACGGAGCTACTTAATATAAACGATCTTTTGAATGTTTTCTGGTTTTGAAAATTTTATTCCATTTATACAACGTTTTATTCACACTCAGAACCATTTTATGGATATGTTATCAATCCCTTAGTGTATAATTTCTTATGCCAAATAACGTCTACAAAAGTATCGTCTCAACGAAACAAGGTAATCGTACAACCGGTTAATTGTTATAACGGTGATATTGAAAAAAACGTTTCGTTATTTATTTTCATAATAGCTAAAAGCGCATGTTAACGTGATAACACCGCGCGACAGTAATTCGCGAGTTTTTGCCTATACGAGTTCGTTGCGCAACGTGGTGAAATTTCGAAAGCAATATGCGTATATAATTGGCTTTCTATATGCGATTTATTCAATACCACTTTTCTATCTCGTGTTTTTTAAAACCCATTATTCTCGCTTATTTTTGGGTTTGTATCAAACTGTTTTGAGCTATTTGAATACAAATTAAAATAACAAACATTTGTAAAAATAAAGGTTTGGTGAATAAGTAAATAACTACAATAATTTTTTTCCTTTGAGTCAAAGATGTTAAGTATCTTAGTTCTTGTTTTAAAACAAAAAATAGTCTTTAACTGATTTGAAATCAATATTTTTGTCAGTGTAAATGCTCTGTTTTGTAATTGCTTTGGTTTATTTAATGAATACTAAAAGCCATCGGTCATTTTTTTTTTTAATTTAGAAGCAAATACTTTTATATCTATTTTATCTTACTATATAATATTACAAATACGAAAGTTTAGATGGATGTTTGTTAGAAGGTATCTCCAAAACGGCTAAACGAATCTCGATGAAACTTGGCATAGAAGGAAACCATAGTCTGGAAGAACACATAGACTATTAATTAAGTTTTTTTTAAATCCCGCGCGGACGGAGCTTCGGGCGACACCTAGTATAATATCTAGTTCGATAGAATTAAATGAATTAGCCCCCGTACGTAAAGTTACATCACATCAACAAGTTATTTTCTAGGCGCGACAAATCGTAAATTGATTACAACTGTTGATAATGCCTTACAGAATCGATTAATTTTGATACTTGACTATTTGTACCGTGCAAATGTGAATCACGTTTAAGATCGGAAAATTGTGTACAAATTTTAATGCTGTTTAGAAAATACAGTAGTATACGTTAAATTCCATAGTATTTTATGATAATTTTCAGTCAATTTTTAATTGTATTAGAAGAGTAAGTGTTATTATAAAAAGGACAGTTTATAATTTAATAAAAAAAAAACTACTATTGGTAGATTATGGAAATATTTTTACTAAGATTCCTTTTAACCATTCCAAAAAAGCTTTATACTCGTGCATTAGTCGACTGTCGGGATTCGAACCCACAAGCACATGTTCAGAGTTCTGTATACATAACCATTTGAGTTACCTTTATGTAAATATTACATTTACAATTAAACTAGAAATTGTCATTGTTATCAAAGTTAGTCACTTCTTTAGATAATTAATCGTTGTAATCCTATTCATTAGTACTACTTGGCTCTAACCCATGTATGGTCATTTATCAATTTGTATTAAACAACATATTCTTTGTGTCAAATAAGTTGAATCTTTTAGCGACGAATTAAGAAAATATACGCTTATTGGAGTAATTCGCATTAACTTCCTTGTGCAAATTACATTACACTCTCTTGAATATATCACAAATATGGTGTTTGTCTGTACAAAGTATTTAAACAATGACGTCTTTCAGAGACTAGCGTAAAAGGTCAATTGGGTACAGTCAACGTCATAAATGTGGGAGACCAAAGTAAGCAATATTCCAAGTGATAACATTTTTTATTTTGTACACTTCTGTACACTGAAAAAAGGGTGACATGACAGACTGATAGCTCATGGACGCTAGTTCAAATTGACTATAAGACATTAGTGCAAACAAGAACATAAACCCTTATCGTTATTCCTTTGTTTTAGAAGGTCTTTGAAGGTCGGTATGTTCATGTAAAATTCAGTCGCATACCTTCTGTGGCCCTGGTAACTTTAGTGTGAAGACAGATGTACCGTGCACACGCAAGCATACAATAAGATTTGAATACTCGAATTGGTTGCCTTTGTAACATATTTTCACGCATCAGTACATTCGTGAGTTTGTGCATTCTCGAGTCCGTGTACGCTTGAGTCTGCGCATGCTTAAGCATGCATCGACTTACTCGGAGTTGCGTTCCGTCTATGCTCTGAGGCATCTCGCGCGTGAGCATTTTTCGCTTTACGACTCTATTCGCTTCCGTATTCGCTTTGACACGACACATTCCTTACATCTTACGGTAAATGTAGACACATTTCTTTTCAGTATTCAATTAGATGACTATTGATACGAATAAGGTTTTATTTGATTAACTATATTTGTATATTTAAATGCATTAGTAAGCCGTAAAAGTATCAGAGATGAAAGCAACAAAATATCATCTTACTCGCTCATCATATAACTAGGTAAATTAGGTAAGACAGTAATTGACTGCGAGATGGCGAATTAGTAAATAAATATTTATTATAACAAATTTTAAACTATAAAGAAAGCTAAAGCTATTTTTTTTTCTTCATTTTATTATCGTGATGATTATCATCGTCTGTGTATAATTTGAGAGAGAATTAAAAGCAATCTTTATTTTATTAGTAAACTAGCTGTCGCCTGCGACTTCGTTCCCGGTGGATTAAAAAAAACTTTAAAATTAGCCTATGTGTTCCTCCAGACTATGTTCCACATCTGTGCCAAATTTCATCATGATCCATGTAGCCGTTCCGACGATACCTTCCAACATATATCCATCCATTTATCTATTCATTTAAACTTTCGTATTTATAATATAAAGTAAGATTAGTTTAATTGACAAAAATATTTATTATAATAAAAATTTCACAGTCGGAGAAATCACACTCTGCTTAGGGAATCTGGATAAACTTTCATTTAAATTGAATGTAAGCACGTGAGTAAAAATATTGCGTATAGTTGTGTTGTATAGCTCATTTATTGTCGTAAACTGGTCCATTGTACTGACTTGACTCTTACAATCCAACATCCTAAAACGTCGTAATAACATTGATAGTACAAGCGAAAATGCACCTTTAGTAAAACGAAATAGAATTGGTTATTCAATATTTTATAATTGATAAAAGTAAATGCTGACCGCTTTATTCTGTCTAAAGGTTGGTACCAAATGAACTGTCACTTATTTAACTAAGTTTAAAAGTCAGGTTAAGTTTCTAATGTCAGGTCCTATTCTTTTTTTTTAAATGATTTATTTGCTATTGTAAAGACTCGTTTCAAGTTCAGGAAGTTGTTTTGTTAAATTATACGTCTGTTAGCGTTTAAAAATCTTTAAACAGAACTAACAGTATTTCCTGCTTGAATTAATTTTGTTTCGATTTTGAATAATGAACCTTTTTATATTCGTAATAATTATATTTATGGTATTGGATGAAATTGGTTATCTTTTAGATTTATTATTATTTTTTATAGAATCGAAGTCTAGAATTTTAATTTTTATTGTAATTAGATTTGCGATAAATGGTCATTTAAAAAAATATTTTATATTCAATTGAACATCGATGAAAAACGAACAGTGGGTAAATGTTTTGACTTTATTTCTGAAAAATCTAACCTATACATCTTTAAAAATATGAACATTATACACAATTACACGACTGACTAACTATTAATACACGATTTCTACTCCATACCTTTTGATATCAATGTAATTCTTTTTATTTAAAAATCTTTGTACAAATGCCACTGACACCCGTCTCTAAACGTTTCGATGCGTAAACATTTACCCACACATGTACATAAACAGATGTAATACTTATTTGTACACACGTAAACAAGTCGTCTCTATATGGCATATGTGAAAACGTTGCGTGCGATGCGAGATTTCTTTTAGCATTCAAGGAGAGATACTGAACAGCCCATGATGTCGTAAATCCATTCATATGTCTTTTGGATACGGCCTCTAAATTTTATGTTTTTCTATTTTATGAATAAAACAATTTTACTATGTTATCTTGTTTCTGATATAATGTTGAAATAGCTCCCGTATTCGTCTAGAAGGCAATTTGTAACCAAAGATTACAAAACAGATTGTAAAATAAACTTACTATAGTGATGTACATTACTCCTACTAGATTAGTACTAAAACATTTTAGTCGAATTACACTAAAAAAATACATTAAAAATCTTTCGATAGCAGCATTAAATTATTACTCGTAGTTAATAATAAAAACAATACAGAAATAATACGTAACCTGTTATATGTTTTACGTAGTGTTGTTCGCACAATAATGTTACAAGCTTAATTAGATCATAATGGCGTGCACGCAGTATGGGAACGACGCGCATTATAACAGCTTGTAGACAATATAATAGAGTCAGTACAATAAATTAATGTTTAAAATCATGTTTAGAACAAACACATCTAATATTATTTACTTTAAGATTTTTATGGTCTATTTGTTTTTACCCGCGACTCCGTCCGCGCGGAATAAAAAAAATGCACACAAGATAAAAAGTTCTTATGTCCGTCTCCTAGTTCTAAGCTACCTCCCCATCAATTTTTAGCTAAATCAGTTCGACCGATCTTGAGTTATAAATAGTGTAACTAACACGACTTTCTATTATATATATAGATTTTATATGATTTTGGTATATAATTCTGCTTTATATTAATAGATAAAAGAATTTAATTTGCTTCTTAAAATGTATAACAAATAGAAAGTGTCTAATAATGAAATAATAAATTATTAATTTAATCTAATTTATTGATATTTAATATGGTAGAGTCGTGTTTGATTTTATATTTATTGTTAGAAGGAGAGTAGTTATTTAAAATTGCAGCAAGCCTTCGACTATTGCTCATCGTTGAGCCGACTCGTTTTTACCCTTATCGAGTAATTGCTCGATAGCATCAACATATATTTATAGGTAATTGAAAATGCTCAACTATATGTTATGAAGGATTATTTACTATATTTACAAACTCAAGTGTTGTGTAATGAATCTTGCGTGTTATTAGATTTAATGTTGTAAATCCTTCTTTAGGGTTTACAATCAGGATCAATAACAACTAGTTTATGGATTAGGCTTCAACGGCTTGAAACTAATCCTTATACCTAGATATGTATTTATCGTAATTTGCTTGAAAATTGATTAACTATATTTTATTTAATATTCTAACTGCCACTTACTTTTGATCAATTATAACTAAGGGAGCATATAAGGAGTACATTAAGGACTACATATTTAAAAGGCCTTATAAGACTCTTAATGCGAAGTATAGATTTTAGTATCAGTAGTAGTTCATCTATCTAATATGGAAATTGTAATCTTTCTTTCTTTCAATCTTTTAATAAACTTAACTCTTTTAATAAAAACTGTTTTAATTAATTTCTTGTGTTTGTTTTGCCTTTTACTATTTACATATTCCTTGTAGTTTTTAAGCTGTTGAAGTTTCTTAACATTATTACAACTCAATTTCTTATAAGTTTCTGTTATAATACATTGATGTTTGATGCTTTAACCTATTGCTTCTCGTTTATTAGTCCTATTAACTCGGGAACCACTAAGATCATTAGTTTACGTAACGTTTCTTACTTGACTGCATCTACCGCAAAACGTGAAATAGTTGCACTTTGTTGGAAATGGTGAAAGGTTACTGTTAAAGTAATTGAATAAAGTTCTTAGGCTTTTTTGTTTTTTTATAATGATATACCTTTAACGTGAAAGTTGATTTGTAATTTTAATAATTCCAATAGCAGATTTTTGAATTAACTGTAAGTAAAAAGGTTTTAGCCTAGTTGGTACCTCAATTGATTTACTGATGTAAAGAACCCTACCTAATTTGTTTTATAACTGTTCTGTACAATCTCTCACATTAAATGGTAGCTTATTAATATACCTTGTAAAAAAAAGTAAATAATAATTTTTGGTCATAAACATTTAATTTAATTATTAAAGTAATTTGTTATTTTATTTCTAAACTAGCGGTCGCCCGCTAACTTCTCAAGGAGACATCCAGCCGTCCAGAAGATTACTCAGAACAAACACGGCCTTACCGACAGACATTCCAAAAAAAATTAAAATTGATTTTTCGTTACCACCAACGCAATGTTTTTTTTCGATACATACAAACACTTTTATTAATATGTATAGATTTATTTTTCGAGTTATAACGTCTGCAACATTAGCGCTCCGCGTAACTTCCTCGGACGGAATAAAAGAGAAACTATTATAAAAACTTATCGAGGTCCGCTCGCGTCGGAATCTAGACTTTGACGACGTTCCATTCAGTTGTGACAGTGGTTCCGTTATTTCCTTTTATTATCTGTGCTTGCTTTTATCTATGCTTCGACTTGACGTTTACGATCCAAGCGTCAAAATACTATATTTAATACGTTTTAACAATTCCTTAGTGTAGTTCCTAAACTAAATCCATTAATGAGTCTTACTCGGTGACCAATAAATAACTCTGAATTAAATTATAATTTACGTCAACAATATCGTGTTATAATTTGTAAAAAGAAGTTTTGTTAGAAATTGTTATTAGAAAACTATTGTTACATTACATTTTTATAATCTTTAATATTATAATTTATATATATAATGTAGATTACAGCTAACTAAGACAACAAAGGGCAAGCTTAATGCGTGTAGCATTATGTATCAATTAACCCGAGCTATTGTTATACATTATTAAGGACGGTGTAGAAGCATAATACATTATAATACATAATATGGCGAAACAGTACACAATTACATTGAACTGAGCAAGGATCTATTCACAAATAAAGTTTCGATGGTTCAAATACATATTTGAAGAATCAATGTCAACTAAAATACGGTGTTTAATTACAAACGAATCAATCTTAAAACACCAACAGAAAGTGTTTAAGCGTGAAAAGAAATTACATTAACCAAACTTTTTAACGATTCAATGAAGCAAAGCTGCATATTGAACAAAATTATATTTGTTTTATGTTCAAAGGATAATAGATCTAACAGCATTGACTTTAAGAGTTGCTACGAATGTAAAATATCTTTGCATTCGCAATGCAGACGACAGATGTTTTCGAAATGCCACTCGAAGTGGAAAATTGTTAGATTTCGTATCGGGGTCAGTGTCCGGTGACGTCGAATCGAGATTGCTCTTTGAATCAGTATCGGTAAAGACAAAAGATGTTGACCGCAACCGATGGCCGGGCTAAACTAGACCAAACGTTTATGAAAGACAAAATGTTTGCGAATAATGTTCTATTTATCAGTAGAATTTTAAATATTTCATAATATAGACCTATATTTATCTAGAATGTTTTCGTTATCAAGTTAAACTAATTATTTATTTAAAAACACTAACCGTTAGTTTCTAAGACCAACATTTCTGCATAAAACATCTCGTCATCTTTGTGTATGTTTGAAAAAACAGATATTAACATCTTTTAAATGGGGATTTTGTAGTCAGAAACATCAAGAACATCTCCTAACTATAGTTTCAGTGGTTTGCGTAAAAGAATTCCAAATTTGAACTTTTAGAATGTCACAATTTGTAAGGATAGATAACCTCTGTCTTCTAGCATAATCTGATTATGATAAACGATGTATAAACTCTTTAATTAAAATTCATATATCTCATGACGTACATTTTTGTTTTGAATTAGTTCGTGAGACCAAACTATTGTCTATCATCAAACAATGTGACGCAACGCTTTGTTCCATAAGTCAAGGACCTCGCCTTGTGTGTTTTAATCGACCATTTCCAGTTTCTCGAAACGTGTATGGAATTATTCCCTTCCTTTGATCTTATCTACAGTTATTAAGATTTCAAAACATAGTAATCCGTGGTCACGAATACCGTTTGTGATATTTATAGCGGCCGTGGCGACTTCGGATATTGAGAACGTCAGGTAACCTTTGCAAAATGAACTAGAAAAATATTTTAATTTATCTTAATAATGTTAAAGAGCGAATGTAAAGTACTTAAATTAGTTTAACACAAATTATTATTTAACTTAAATTTAAAATAAATTAATTAACATTGTTATCCTTTTCGTGAAAGAATTAATGAATTTTAATTATTTCTTTTAATTTCCATAATAACTAATAAGTCGATAAGTTTCAAACAAAGTAAAAAAAAAAAAAAGAAAAAAAAACTAAAGTTTTTAATAATCATAGTCCAAGGTATTAAAATAAGCAAGGTTATACCGCGGCCCCAGTTCGCAACATGAGACAGATCTCACCGATAACCTAGACTACCAGTTTTAAGATCCGGCTGTGGTTTAAGTGTCAATGTCTTGAATTGTTTGCTTTAGGTTGAGCATATCATTTACTCATGGACGTACGTATATTAATAAGTATAAACAGTGAAAAAACTATAATGTCGCCTGACTGTCCCTATCCCTGTAAAAGAATCCTGGAACCACATAAATCGAATGTTATTAACATTTTTATATTTTAAAGAGATAAATATCATTGAGCAATTTAGAATACAATGAATTGACAACATATCAGCGAGAAATATTGTCCTCTTGTATTACAAACTAGCTTTTACCCGCGACTCCGTCCGCGCGGAATAAAAAAAAATGCACACAAGATAAAAAAGTTCCTATGTCCGTCTCCTAGTTCTAAGCTACCTCCCCATCAATTTTCAGCTAAATCAGTTCGATCGATCTTGAGTTATAAATAGTGTAACTAACACGACTTTCTTTTATATGTATAAGATGTTTTACTTTATGAGTATTATAAATTTATTTAAGTTGAATTTTAGCATTTCTTTTATTAAAGTTACAATTTCGAGAATGTTGGTTTAATGCGGGAATAGATCTCACATTCCACAACCGCATGGCTTTCGCGCAACTTCCTGGCATACAACCACACACAACTATCTTCTACTATGACTTGTCTCTCTGGTTGCATTGCATGTTAGAAAATACCTCTGACTTTTGTATTCGTCAAGAAAACGAGTATTTCTCTATAAATATTAGCAAATTTGCATCTTCTTAAGTGTAAACCTATAGTGCTATCCAAACTTTATAGTCGTTCGTGTTACATACGAGACTCGGATAGCACAATTTTACCCATCTGCCGTTCACATGTGAAGACGTACATCTGCTCGAGTACTGATCACGAGCTGCCATAATGTTTGAATCTTTTCATACTTAGTATTTTACATTACACCACTGATAATTTATGATAACCTCTACGCTAGTGTAGATTCGCAAGTTAAGATCGAGTAGAATTTTTAAAAGTTAAAGATTTACAGCTTTAAATCAAGTTTTTTTTTTTACAGAAAAAAGTTTTAAAGATACGTAAGTACGTCTGTAAAGTTTATTTTTCGAGAAAAAATTCTAATAGTTCAAAAGAGTTCTTTTTTAAAATGTAATGTCTAGCCTTCTCTGGTAACGACCTCTCGGCGTCACGGCTCACTAATTCCTGTAATAAGATCGGTCTCGATACACGCCGCTCGATAGAAATCTAGATTTATACTCACACTAGCGTTAGGGTTGTCGAATCTTTATTCCCCATTGAGGTTTCGATATCATTTTGTCTATCTTGGCGTATAAATGTTACTAATAAGTATTATAAATGCATATATTAGTTTGTTTGAAGGTATCTCCGGAACGGTGCAACTGGTCTTGATGAAATTTTGAATAGATGTAAAACAAAGTCTGGAAAAACACATAGGCAACTTATTACGTTTTTTTTAATTCCGCCCGGATGGAGACGCGGGCGACAGCTAGTTAAATTATAAAATTAGTTGTTCAAATCATCGCATAGGGTTGACAATAAAAGAAAATTAAACTATAAAAGTTTTGATATATTTGTCATTATGTTATTTCAACATTAACTGTCTGCTGTTAAAATAGAAAAGCCTATAAAAAACTACTGTTAACTTAAAACTTATTATTTTACTAATTAATTATTATTATTTTACTAATTAATTATTTTAATAAATTAACATTTGCACAATCTTTTGCATGTAACCTTAAGAATAATTTTGTATTTTGTTAGAAAATAACTTGTTTAATTAAACACGTTTGGTTAACAAACATAACCAAGATTCATTGGTAAATTAACTATATTTACATAGTCGCAAAGCGCTTCTGTTTATGTAAGCACAACATCCCTCGTTACATTTCTTACTTTTAAAGTAAAGATCTAAACGTTTATTCGTATTCAATTAATAATGTACGTAGAATAAATAGCATCTTATAAAAATATTCCGATCGTTTATACATAATAGGAAATAAAAATAAAAACAAATTTAATTATTCACTTAACAAATGTCTTTTAAATATGTTACGGTATGGTATGGTATGGCTTTGAACACTTACTTGTAAACTATCTCACATATAATTTTAACTGTATTAAAAAAAATAAGGTTGCGGTGTCATAATGTTAATAAATATGATAAATGCAAAAGTTTAGATGAAGAATGGATGGATGGATGGATGGATGTTTGTAAGGATGTATCTCCAGAACTACTGCATGGATCTCGCCAAAATTTAGCATAGATGTAGAACATAGTCTGGAAGAACACTTAGATACTTAATAAGATTTTTTTTAATTCCGCGCGGACGGTCCTGCGGGTGACAGCTACTCGTAGTATTATAATAAAACTAATTGACAATCAGTTGCAAATGTACTCGTCTAATTAGTGAAATAATCATCATCGAGCCGCGTAAGCCTGAGGTTACTCAACCTAAGCCTTTATCTCGTCGTTTCCGTGTCGTCAATCAACACAAGATGCTCATTTGTCGTGAGAAAAAGGAAGCCATCTTGACTTTCACCCGCCATTAACGGTTCTGTGTTTACTTTTTCGCGTTCGCGTTATTTGTTTGACAATTGTTTCTTGTTAGATTTTTTTCGAATGTCACTTCATCACTTTCTGTTGCGATAATTGTATTAAAGGTTACTTATATTACTTATATTGCTAGTAAAGTCATCTACTTTTTTTGAAAAAATATATTCATAAGTAAGTAAGCATGTGTCTAAAATGAGTTTTACAATTTGTCTGTTTACAAATTTAATGCTTAAAAAAAGCCAACAAAAATAATAAAGTCACATTTCTATTAGTATTGTACTAAATACGTAATCCAGACTGTTATTGTAAGATGAATAGACGTGCTAAGTATCAAACCGATGTTTATAATTTGAAACATCGCTTTCGATAATCTGTAGAGATTGATTTTTTATCTGTGCAATCTACTATTTCATACAATCTCTGTTAGCAGAACGGCTTGGCATTTTATTTGATCTTTAATTTCATAAGAGTCCGTCTTATTCCTTTTATAATTTATATCTTCTTGCAATAACAGACGTATTTTGTACTAAGTAATTTTTAAACTGCACAATCATCTAGTAACTTGTTCTTTAATTGTACATACGTTCGTAACTGCATTATAAACAGCTTTATTCCACAAAAATCTATTGGTTATTGCGATCAAAATCCTGCCTTATGAACAGTACTATACTCGTATCAGTTTTAGACACTATCAGTTATGACAACTGTCTATCGTCGATGGCTTCGTTGCTATTCTAACCATTAGCTGACATTATAAATTATGGCGGTCGTATATTTTTCACAGTATCATAATTATTATTACAGCTACCTAATAAAGTCAGTGCTCATCATCACAATTCAATGTTCAATGTTTCTTGGTCATATGGTAATTTCTTAATATTGTATTGTATTGTATTGATCTTCAAAGTAGGCGACGGTTGGTAGTTGTACGTGTGAGACTGGTCACGAATACGCAATGGACTTGAGCCGCGACAACATCCACGAATAGAAAGCACGTGAAACTTACATATCGCACAGATTAAATTTGGTTAAATAGTCAACGAAAGTGCTTTTCTATCAAGTACACTTGCACTTGGCATTTCGTATTCCTACCATGTAACTAATAAATCGTATTATTTACGTATAGTTTTAAGTCAGACTTACGGAAAGGCATTTGTCATAACAATAGTTTAATTAACTTAACTTGGGAAATTTGCATTTTAAGTGAATAAACAAAACTTTGTCTCAAATATTAAGATAATTTTCTTGCTTATAAACTTACATAGAAAGGAATACACGATACAGAATTATCGTTTTGTTAACTGAAAATATGAAAGCTAACGTCTCAATTTTATATTCGAAACTAGGATTTAGGTTAATGCATAATTATTGATATCCAAACATAGGTAAAACGAATTAACAATAGATATTGATCCATCGAGTCTGTAATCACGTCTAACACATGAATAATTAACAAGCTGACACAGCGTTGAACAACGACACGTGTCTAATTCCATTGAAAGCCCGATTGCGCGGTTTTATCAGTTTCCAAAATTACATCATGCGATTTGACGCTCTCTGTTTAAACAGTGTTAATGCGATATTTCCTGTTGTTAACGCTTTCCGATAAAGAGATTAACGACTTTTATTTTATACAATTATTAGCAAGCAATAAATTTTAAAAACAACTAATTCTGACAAAGAGAAAAATATTAATCTAAGCCCATTCATACAAACAACGTTGAATTGTCGATGCGATTTACTCCGCTATCATCAAAATCGCAGAGACTTTTCCATGTTTTGTGATGTGCACATTGCATTGTTTACGAAGGGTGTTAGGAAGTTTCAAACTTATTCAAACGTTTAGACTACAGAATTTAAATAACATACATGTTTAACAAAAGTACATAGGTTTAACATATGCCCATGAAAACAGTTTCACTACTGTCAGTCATTCGTTTATGATATACTAGCTTTTACCCGCGAATCCGTCCGCGCGGAATAAAAATAGAAAACGGGGTAAAAAATATCCTATGTCCGTTTCCTGGTTCTAAGCTACCTGCCCACCAATTTTCAGTCAAATCGATTCAGCCATTCTCGAGTTATAAATGGTGTAACTAACACGACTTTCTTTTATATATATAGATTTACTAATATCATTCTGAATTTGTTTATGACGGAAGCGGTAAATAATTATTATTTTTAATGTTGCTACCGAAAATCCATTTTACTTCTTACTAATATTGTAAATGTGAATGTTTAGATGTATCCAATGTTTGTTTAAAGGTATCTCCGGAACGGCTCAACTGATCTTGATGAAATTTCGCACAGATGTAGAACATAGTCTGGATGATCATATAGGCAATTTTTTTATGTGTTTTATATAATTTCTTTAGGACGGAGTCGCGGGCGACAGCTAGTATTATATATAACGACACTGACTTAAGATATTAAAAGAAGTCAAAGAACTTCGACGTCTTACTTGCGAAGTTCCGACGTAAACTTCTCGAAAAATGCGCTATACAGCTTCTAAAATTTGAATTTATCAAGTAATTTGGATAAAGTTACTTTAAGATGTTGTAAGTTTTCAAAGCATATTAAGTTCTTTATGCCCATCGATAGTCAAAGCAAACTTAGTTAAGTTGGTTATTAAGTTAGGTTTTGATGCATTTAATTTTGAAGAGATTGTAAAAATAAGTTTTGGACCACCTCGGTTATGCTTTCGTAAATGTAGGTCAAGTTAATAAAAGCATTTCAAATTTAATTCTAGCTTTAATTTAGGAAAACATTTTTCATTAGTCCGCTGTTTTAAACCGTCCAATTCTGTATATAAGTTTTCTAAACACAGAGTGCATTCATTTGTACTTCATGTGAAAAGGTGGGAGGTAGAGAATTCTTTGGTCCCAATGACATTTACTGGCAAAGCTGCTTTGAATACTAATGAACGCTTTACCAACTATTTGAACCCTTTAAAGTTCCTTTTACACATATACAATAATGTTAAAAAGCTATTTTCTTTTTAAATTTCGGTAGTTTGTTGTAACCTAATTTTATAATTAATTTAAACTAGCTTTTACCCGCGACTCCGTCCACGTGGAATAAAAAATAGAAAACGGGGTAAAAATTATCCTATGTCCTTTTCCTGGTTCTAAGCTACCTGCCCACCAATTTTCAGTCAAATCGATTCAGCCGTTCTTGAGTTATAAATAGTGTAACTAACACGACTTTCTTTTATATATATAGATAAGATAGAATATATGTCTTTAAGAACAAAAAAAAAAAACAGAAAAAGTTATTAGGCACTGGAAGCACAAAAATCTTATACAATTACGTCGGATTTGTATAATTTTTTTTTTTAGTTTCATGGCAACGTCATTGTAACAACAGTTTCGCTATTATGAGGATATTATTCTGTCGCTATTTAAGAAAGCCCTTTAATTTAAACTTGCTTCCAAATCATCTGAACAATGAACATTATCGCTAAAGGTTATTTCACTTAAATAACAATTATAAAGTAATTTAGATATGCATTTAATTGTTGAATTTCATTAATGTATTCACAAGCAACGGAATTGAACGATTACAAAAACAGGAATCAATTACATTTTTATCTAAAACATCATAAACATTAGAAACTTATTGCGTTACTTAAAAGGTTCAAAAACACGTATTCGTATAACCGTGAAATAAAAGATTGTTGGGACGTGATCGTAACTAAATCGCCGTATCAGTTGAATACCGTTGAACTAAAAATTTTCTACATAGTATGAACTATACAATCGTAGATTCAGAAACATTTTAGACATTGAAGCACCAATATTATAATAGTTAAGTATTTGTTCGTCGTGGATTCGAATAACTGACATTCGATAAAAGTATAATTAACGAATTGTACATAAATTTTATGTACCATTTCTTGACAGATGACCTGTAAACTGATTTGTAGAATACGAGTTTATTTCATTTATTTTTATTTATTTATTTAAGCTTTGTACACAATTTAATTTTGTAACAATACATTAGAAATGCGGTGACATACTGCTGAGCTTAACTCTAAAAGAGTTCTCTTAAAGCTGACCACACCATAAAGAGAGGATGTTTAGTGGGTAATAATTATATGTGTATACAAGTCGTCATAAGTACATATATACTGTTCAACATACGCATATGAATTCTTACATACTACTATTACATAATTAATTAAATAATAAACTTAATAAATATGACATATATACATACATACATTATATTTAAAAATATATATTGTTTAATAGCAAAAAACTTAAAGTGTTCCTTTAGACACGTTTTGAAGGATGGCAGCTATGTAGGTACTTGTCAGTTATTACGGTTTAAACTTTACCACTATATTGTACATTTTAAACTTTACTAACCGGTTACAATTTGTTTGGTTTGTCTTACCCAACGTTCTGTCCTTTAATTAAAATATTTGTAATGCCTTTGTTTACTCAAGTGCTTTTACATGGCCCATGTTTGTGGAATGTGCAAATATTGCTCAAAACTTTCCGTCCGAGGATACATCCGAGAATGAGGACTACATTTTAAGGTTTGTAGCTACATTAAAATTAAATTATTTTTAATATTGATTATTAATAATTATTTGTTATGCATTCGATTTACAGTTTGATACACATAGGCAAATTATTTTGGTTCGCGGGCAAAAGCTAGTGAACAAATAAATAAATGTTATTGTAATTTAGTCAATATATATTTGAAAAATATGAAAACAGTCTAATGTTTAGATTAACTAACTCTAAAAACTTTGGTCAAGAGAAGCCGTCAGTTTTTTTTGTCAGTTAATAGTAAATATTGGTATTCAATAAAAAAATAATTGATTTTTCATGTTTTATTAAATTTTTTAAACTTTCGTGAGACATAACAATTAATTAATTAAGAAACGGCTTAACTCACGTGTTCAGGACGTCTTCAGGGCGAGTGTTTATAAACCTGAAGATAAAGGTTAGACTCCCGACGGGTCCGAAACTAGACGGTGCAGTCACCGGACGATCACACGTGAGTTAAGCCGTTTTTTAATTAATTAATTTCATGTTTTATATACATACATAACTCATCATAAGTATAAGTTATACAGTGAAACCTGGTTAAGTGAGACATCAAGGGACCTGCAATGTCGTTTCACTTATAGAGGTATTCCACTTACCCAGTGTCTCAGATATATAGGTATAAATAAATATCTGTCTCATTTACAGAGGGTTCCATTAATAGAGGTGAGAATACAGAATATTTCAGTTTGACATTTTTCAAATAAACATCTGTATGATAGTAAAGCGAAACTAAAACTGAAGGTAATTGAAGCTCAAAATTTGTACTTACGTACTTGGAATTACGTGTGGAATTTGTGGGTAGAATAAGAATGAGTAAACAAACAATGTCATCTCAGTTACAGAGGTTTATGCATTAAAAATTTACTCGCTGTCTCAGTTATAGAGGTAACTATGATGATAAATCGAAAGAACAAATCCCAGATATAGAGGTTTACCTCGTCCCACTAACAGAGGTAATTCAGTGCCAAAGTTTTGGGACCTCAGCATGAGTTCCAGTTATGGAGGTTTCTCACTTATCCAGGTCCCACTTTACCAAGTTTCACTGTATATAGACAACATAACGAACTTACTAGCTTGACACGGAACCTTAGCTCCATACTAATGAGACGACATGCATATGAAAAAGTTTAGAAACATGTTCATTGTTCCATCAACATATGTACGTGTAACATGATACAAAAGAACCGCTCAATTTAAATATAAGTAAGTATTTAGAAATACAACAGGCATATGTAAAATAGGTTTACGAAACATGTGATCTCAGGTGTTACTTGTTAATTTAAAATATTTAACCGATATTTGGCAGTAGATAAACAGTTTAATAAATACACCTTTTTTTGATTCTTCTGTTTACTACACAACAGCTACCAAATATAAAATTTTCCTTTTAAGTTTTTTAAGCTATGAAACTTACAAAGTAATCTATTCTTGTTAAAACATGCGTAGCTTTTATTGACTTCTCTAACCGTGGGTTTCTGAGATCAAAATATCTGTAAAACATAACGTCCTTTTTTAGCCTTAAATTATTCAAAAGAAAAACTGTTTGGCATGAGCTGTGGAGGATATCTCAGCGCCGGTTTTCAATTAAACCTATAATGTATACAGTGTATATTTTAATTTCGATATCTCAGTGAGTTCAGACGATTTTAGATCTAATTTCACTTTCTTTACACATACACTTAGAAATTATAATAAAGGCGGGCGTTAAAAACATGAAATGTTAAAGAAACGAATAAAGCGAGTGATTTCAAAATGGTAGCTATTCGATTTGATTCCTGCAGAGCGCGCCGGGCAATAGAATTTAAAATTGGAACATTAGTAGAGGAACGTTATCGATGAATACGTTAGTTGAATTTAAATAAAATGAAGTTTGTTGACTACCTAAATTGATTCTTGAATCTCGCTTTGCTTTCGATGTCTTTAGTCTTTCGCTTTATTTAAGGTAGAAATTAGCATGTCTTTGAACTTGATTTTTTACTATTTTATACTCATTTCCTATAATCTATAATCGTGAGAACATTTCACAATCTCTTTTTTTACATTACATCACAGTTATAGCAAACTATGACTTTTATTTATACGTCTTAAATTGAGTGTATTATACCACTGAGAGTACAAAGAAAATAACCATTGAAACTTTTTTGCATTTGAACGCCAAAAAAGCCTAATTTTAACTAATAAATATATAGAACTAAACTATTCTTCTATTGTAAGATAAAGTAGTATATAAATACAATTATAAAACTATTTAAGATTCAATAACCGTTCGTTGTAGAGTTCAACCGCACTTGTGCCATGCATTCATCACTCAACTGCGCGTCGTTAACGTCGATGAGGTCGTATGGTACAAGTATTGAGAGTAAGCGTATGATGAAAACAGTTTAAATTTTTTTTTATTTGACATAGGCAAAAAAACATAAGACATCGTAATCTTATTTCCTTACAACATTTACAAGCATTTCTGCTCCGGAGTATTAAGTACAAATATCTTTCTACAGTAATATCATATAGAGGAAAGATTTGTGTATGTTTGTGATGAATAAATTAACAAACTAATAGACCCAACTATACTTATGATTGTTATCAATTATTAAAAAAAAGTTCAACCGTGTAAATAGTACACACATAGTTCATTAAATTCGTATTAACTGTAGCAGGTCTTTTGCAAGGAGGTCGTTAGGACATTTATTTCTGCATTAAGAGTTGCTATGTCGTATTTTACCGCTAGCATCTTATCACATGTAAACAAAGTCAATGCACTGAATTATGAAACAGATTTTCTTGTATAATAACAGCAATATTTTTTATATATTATTCTATTTTACCATGTATTTGTGAAAATGTAAAATCGTTTGAGCGATGATGTAACATTTTTTTATATGTTAACTAACTGTCGCCCGCGACTCCGTCCGCGTGCAATTAAAAAAAACAAATGGGGGGGGGGGGTTATGAAAAATAGATGTTGGCCGATTCTCAGACCTACTGAATATGCTCACAAAATTTCATGAGAATCGGTCAAGCCGTTTCGGAGGAGTACGGGAACTAAAACTGTAACACGAGAATTTTATATATTAGATATTTTTTGTTGTTAAATTAAATACATAATTCCGTGAACATGTCCGTTAATAAATAAAAAAAAATAGAAGAAAAAAAACCAATGTTAATCGACTTGAATGTTTTTGTTACGATGGTTATGGTCACTGTACACAGTTACAGTTCCTAACCGTCGAGTTTCATCTCAGTTAGTGACAATCCCACCAAAGCGCGACGGCTAAGGGACCGGAATGTTCTGATGAAAGAGATCTCGGCCGATGTAATTCTATAGGTACACTTTCTCCGATCCTTTCAGGCCATCTGATCCTTGTAAGGCGACGTTGTCAAAATACCGTTTTTTGCTCATTGACTCACCGTGAAACAGTTTTCGAAGGCACCTTTGTTTTGTTTTATTTTAGTAAGCCACCAATTAGTGTCAGGTCAGACGTAGGTTGAGGCTTCCTTTCTTATGTCAATCTAATTGTAGAAAATATACATAGTAAAGTCTCTATTATTGATTCTAAACAGTATTGTTTTTCGATGTTTCGGATGAGAACATATACTCTCTAATTCTTTTTGACAAATCAAAACCTGCATGTTCACTGTATCGTACTATATTATAGATGATGAGCAAATGGATGGATAATATAAAGCCTCACCCACAACACGGACAGGTGTTATAAAAATAACCGCATCCGTTATTTTGACAAAATGGCTGCCAATCGACTCGTCGGATCACCTTTTACTTTCTTTATTTTCACTTTCATTGGAAGTAATATTTCGTATTACGTTACTCAATTGAATCGTGAATAGTTATGTTAGTTAGCCGTAGGCTATATTTATTAAATAAGACCAGTTACATAATTTAACAACTTTTTAATATTACCTGAGTGGATGATGTCATATTAAACGTTCAACTATTGTGAACAAGTTTTTTTTTTTATAAAGAGTCCAAGTTATTCCGTTTCGAGTTGTTTAAAAATCATACATTGAAGTGAAAAATAATAAGGGTTTTTCTCATTTTACTGTGTACGAGTTCACTTTTTTAAATTTAGTAAAAACTTGTATTAATTTTTTTATTTTCATTTTCAGATAACATAAGACGTCAACGCCTCATTCGTTTATCAGGTAAATATGGTAAAGCTTTGTTTAGTAACAAAATGTCAAGACCATTAGAACATGTTCATAAATCTGAAGATGACCGATCCATTCTCGACTCATGATTAATTCAAAATTAATTATTTGTAAAGGTCATCCTGTTGACGTTATTCTACCTCTAAATTTTATTTTTTTACTACACGTTACAAAAAAACATATTCTCTACAATTTTTATGATTCCATTTTAGCAATTACACATTTTATTACGTATTTCTTATTATTTTATAATAGTTGTAGATCCCACAACGATAATAATTGGTGAGTGCACAAATGGGCCGGGTCGACCATTGAAATACCATGACCACATAGAAGACAGGCGTGAAGTGGAAGTAATTCCGCGTATCGTCTGAGAGGGTGCGTGCCGGAGGCTGAATTAGTCCTCTTTCTTCTAAGGAAAGGATGGAAATGGGAAGTGGATTTGGCGGAAGAGAGGATGGATAGGAAGGGGAAACGTCCTCTTTCTGTACTTCCCCTTCTCCGTTGATTAAAGGTATTCAACTCATCTGCAATTGCAGATGTCTATGGGTAGGGGTCGCTTTACTATTTCAGCAAATTCTATGGGCCGGTAAGCTGTAACTGCGAATGAGCGCCCTATGAAAACAAGATCCTTGTCTTATTGTACCTTGACTTGTGTGTAATTTTTCTGGCTAAACAGGTTTAATATTATTCTAACAGAATAGCACATATCTTGTCGGCCCAGATCAGTTTGTCGGACCATACCTTTATAAAATATTTTATTAATACTGCGATAGGTCATATTATATTTCGCTTTAAATAAAAGAATGTTAATTAATGAATTATACAGTCTTTATAAAGATTTAATGGAGTCTGACGGGTAACAGTTTTTAATGAGCCCGTCGAGGCCGGAACTGTGTCACTGTCAAAGAAACTAATAGAGCTAGAAGTCGATTTGCATAATTTATTGGCCAATACATAATTCAAGCGCTAACAGAAACAATATTATCATCTGCTATTCAGTGGACTCGATAAAAGCCATTAATGAAGTCGGCGATATCTAAAAGGTTTAACAAACATAGTTTATTATTGTATTTTGAAGTATTATTTCTTCAAGTTGATTGATTTTTAGTATTATGACTAATGTTAGGAAACTTTTAGTAATGAAAATTTAATATTAATTATGTAGTGAAATAAATAACAAACATTTAATGATTAATATTATTTAGTTCAAAGTATTAATGATTTAATTTATCTGATTATGATTATATTACATTAAAGAACGTCAGTGGCTCAGGGCCACTTGACTTGCAATCTGCAAGTCCTGGGTTCGAATCCCGCCATGTACCAATGTGTTTTTCGTATTACGATTTCCATATGTACATTTATCCGACGTTCGTACGGTGAAGGAAAACATCGTGATGCAACTTGTACATATGTGTAAATTCCCGGGAGAAAAAGACGGCGACGCGGCTCGCCAACCGACACGTTCCGTCTACTGAAATGGCGGAAAGTGGATTGCGGAGGTATGTACATTTGGCCCCATCAAATGGACATCCGTGATCTCTGACTACCCCTCTGGATTACAAGCGTGAGATTTGTGATTATATTTCTCTCATATATTGAACAATTCTATGGAATATAAGTAATTACTTAATTATTTAAACTTTCTACATATAATAACGAGTTATAACATAACGTTACGAATTGGCGGGAGAAATTTGTTCACGACGTATAAAAGAATTGATAAATCAATTCGCGACGAGACTTGCAATCGATTGCTATGTTGTCCAAACCAGTCTGTCACGGTGAAATCTGTCCCAACTGGATTACCACGTGTTGCTTTCTCAAGGTATAACACCTGATAACACGTTATATAACGTTAGAGGTCTCGGTCAGTCAATGTCCGTATCCATAGAAGAAATCGATTCAGCTGTATCGATTTGAAATCGATTTCTGAATCATTCGAAATTGACCTTGCACGTTTCGAATCGATATGTTTCACAAGTACCTTTTATTGTGACAGACAAAATGAACATTTTATGCCAGTAAGTATTGCACGAATTGTTGTTGGATAGAAGAGTTTCCACAGTAATATGAAGACAGACGTAAAATGAATTTCAAGTACTTATGCTTCTACCGTTGCCAGGCGACAAAGCCGGACATAGGTAGGCTTTTTGATTGCATGTCCGGCCAAAAACAACGGTTTTCCGGCTTTTATTAGGCTTTTTACATTTCCCAAACGAGAGTGTACCTATTACTACTGAGACAAAATCCTAAATAATATAGGGTGTCCGACCTATCTACCCAAATGTCCGGCCAAACTGGCTGGTCTGTCCGGCTAGTGGGTCTGGCGACCTAGCAACCCTATATGCTTCTATGATATGGTGGTTCTGATTCCTCTGATTAGGAAATTTTAGCTGGGCCTATACCCCTTGTGTCTCTTTCCCATAATTTTCATAATGTAAGTAAAAAGTAGCACGAACAAGTATAAAATATAATTTGCGATTGTTAAATATCAAAACTTGTAATTCAAGTACTTACGACACAGGCGAGAGATATCGACAGCGTAGGCCTTTAGCTTATGCCTTTTGACACCCGTCAAATTACAGTGTTTGATAATCGAATAACAGCATAATCGATTTGTTATTTACCATTGATTGTAATCGATTACTGTTGTCTATTACAAACGCTAATGGACATACGAAATATTTGCTTATATTAGTTTCATTATAATAGTACTGATTTCTAAGCATACAAATGCCAACACAAACAACATTTCACATTGATATGTTACTATTTTGTATATTATTTAAAACTAGCTTTTACCCGCGACTCCGTCCGCGCGGAATAAAAAAAATTATATGTTTATGTCCTATTCCTGGTTCTAAGCTACCTGCCCACCAATTTTCAGTCAAATCGATTCAGCCGTTCTTGAGTTATAAATAGTGTAACTAACACGACTTTCTTTTATATATATAGATTAGTGTAACTACTGTTATGTGGATTTTTCCACAATTTGGGTCGAAGAGCATTTACTTAGTAATTAAAATTAACAAATAAAGTTAAATGTTTTCGTTGCTAGTAACGTTTTAAATCAGTTAATCTGTAACTCCTTGATTCAGCAAATACTATTCTAGTCTTTACTTATTTTTTAAATAGACTTGACGTAAATAATCAAATTTTATTGTATAGCACAATAATACTATTGAGTGGCATGTTATAATAGAAATATAAATTGTAATTGAGTGCCACGTCTTGTGGCATATCAAAGCATTTTTGCCAGTGGTTGGCATTGGCACGGATCTTAGCCGTTACTTGTAAAGGTCAATCGCCGACATTTCGCAATCATTTGGCGAAGTGACATCTGTTCTCTACAATCTTGTTATTACGTGTCTGCAAATTTTTCCATGTACTTATTATGTATTTCATATCTGATTGTATAATTATTGACGTCAACGTGGTGAATATGATATGAATATGTTACACCATAAATATATATCGCCACACTGCTCTCTGTATAAGTACTCCATTTTTTTTTATTTTGAATAAACTAGCGCTTGACCACGATCCCACCTGATGAAGTAATGATTTGGTCTAAAGATGGTACGCGCTCTGTAAATGTCTATTTACTCTACTCTTGAAGGCCCCCACTTCGTATTAGGACGGAAAAACTGACGCCGCAAACAAGTTCTAATCCTTTGCAGTACTCACAAGGAACGATTATTGGTAAAGATCGCATTTCGTAAGCCTACGTATAATAATGTTTCAATAACCATGATTTGACAAAAATTCACGCCGGGCGCTTGTATTACGGAAGAAAAGTGTTGACGTATGTTTAAGGTAAAATGTATTAGAAACACTGTCTAACTTTTTTATGTTAAGGTGAAGAATGTTTCTCCTAATTATTATAGCACGATTAGATAGTAATTTCTCCACTGTATATTACTTTCCAATGTTAAATCCCATTTTTACCAAGATATATAGGTACTCGTAGATACAGATATTACAATAAATTAGCCGCGATCCCCGCAATACATCAAGTAGTGACGCAGCCATTGATTGATTGATTCCTTAATTGGTTTCCACAAATGAGCTCTATTTCTATTAACAAATATGTCGTCCCCTAATTAGCTGTCAATGTTTCTCAAGTTCACTGACGATTAACATCTAGCGTAATGCGGTAAGCAGAGAAATACATATATTTGTTTTTTTTTTCTTATTTATTACATTGTTAACGCGAAGTAAGAAAAACTGTTTTCAGCCAGACGAATAAATTTATTTAAACCAATAAATCCATGATTACATCTGGGCGCATAAAGACTATAAGATTTAGAAAAAGAGATTTTAAATATCCAATAATAAGAGGCTAATCCAGCTCTTTATATAAAAGCTCCTTAAAGAATCACTTAAAATAGTGTAAATTTCTGTCGATTATTCCAAGAAATTTCATTCAGTGGCGGTCAAAGGGTTAAAAAAGCAATTAACTAAACAGTGTGTAATAGTAGTTTTGGAGTAATACGATTTTAGTTTAGTATTTGCCTAACTTTTCGAGAGGAATGTTCATGCATGTCGTTTATATATTAAAGCTTTAAACAGAAATTCAAATGGACTGTTTTTAATTCTTCGATTTTACGATGCCCCAATTTCACAGCGTCACGGATCCGTCGAAAACCATTGAATATCAAGGCTTTCGGATATCCTTTGGTATCGTATCGTATATCGCGGCATGTACTAATTGTGAAACCCATTGGAATATAGGTCTTGTGGAAATGAAATAAAGTTCATATACGTTACGCTCGAAGCCCACGAGACGTACGCACGAATGCATCGGACCGTGAGTCCGGTGTATTGTACCCCATACCTGTACTACTGGTGTTTTTTCACTCACTATTTTCATTCAGTAAAGAATGATAATTTACCGTTATATTTAAAAGGATTTCATAATATTGTCATGGGATGGCTTGGTTACTTCATTAGTACATAATTCTTACTGTGCAATTTCAGACGTTCCAAGCGAACTATTTCACTAAAGATGTCGGATTTCGACAGCTTTATCGAATATTAATTTCCTGTCAAATGTCAAAGGAAGGTCTATCCGCTGTATCTATTACACAACACTATTAACAGACAAATTAATTTGATAAAATAGCTGTATTCAAAAATCATCTTTAATACATTCTGATATAGTTCAAATTACCGTGTACTTACTGGTTCAATAAAATCGTTTTGTTTTTATACAATCAGCGAAGTAACAATATCTGACCATAGATACTCGTGAAAGTCGTAATTGATTTTTTAATTGTTATTTGAATGTCGTGTACTTTAGTAGAATTTGCTTTATTCAATTTACAGCATGACAAATATGTTATTTTATTCCAGAAATTTAAACAACTAATATGCGTAACAAAACTAGATACGTAGCTGCATCAAAAACTAAAACAAAATAAACTATAAGGTAGCAATTTTCTAATAATAAAAAAACTTGAGAGGTGTCAAGTGACACCCGGATGGAACGAAGTTCCTTTCAATTAATTAGCGAAGGAACCAATGTTTATTCTATGCATAAAAAACTTAAGTCTTCACAAGAAGTACATTTTATTTCTATGAATTTTCGTTATATATTGTCACGTCGTTGCCATGGTTACTATAGCAAAAAGTGTCGTGACAACTTTTCGTAAGAATTTTTTCCGTCTAGCCCCCTTTCACAACGCGCGATAAGGAACTTCGTTCCAAAAAGTCTGTTAGAAATAATAGTAAAAATCTTTTCAACATTAATAAAAAAACAATTTGCGTATGTCAAATGACATGTACAAAATTCTTGTGTAGTAATTTATTTTTCTGATTACTTATTAAAGGAATAAATCATTTAACTGAATGTATAAAAACAAATTAGAGTGCCAAAAACATGCGTTATATGTTACTACGAAACTGCTAATAAATCATGTAAAATAACTTCTACAAACTTCGCTTTAGTTTAGCATAGTGACAGTAACTTATGACAGTTTATAAATGATGCTATTAGTAAGTTTTTTGGTTGGTGGAAACATGTTTCCATTCAATTATACAAGTGTAATCATAAGTTCGGATTACATGATAAATTACCGTATAGTTTTAGTTAAACATTACGTAAACCTTACTAATATTACAAATGTAAATGTTTAGATGGATGGATGTTTGTTAGAAGGTATCTCCGGAACGGCTCGACTTGTTAATATTTGGCACAGATGTAGGACATAGTCTGGACAAACACATAGGCTACTTATAATTTTTTTTTAATTCCGCGCGGACGGAGTCGCGGGCGACAAATAGTCTAATCATAAATCGTGTATCTAATGACTCTATTCTATTGCTCTAAATTTTAACAATTTTTATTTCTATCCCAACACATTGTGACATCAAAATATCAGAACTGTATTGTTATGAAGAAGTTTATTAATATTGAATGATATTAAATTCTTAGCTATATGTGCGCCATTAAAATATGCCACATTTGACACTTCATCAAAATCCAACAACGTAACCTTGTAACGGCGCATATAAAATATTACTTATATTTTTGAAATTAGAACAACACAACTGCTTACTTTTCTTTCAAATCACGATTATATATTTATTGTAACCATGTCAATCGAACGTCGTTACAAAGTTGCGTCAGCGAAGTCTTTTTCTTTTTAAGCACAAAAGGTGTTAAAAAAATTCGAACGAAAAATGTGAATATTTCATAACAACTGAATTTGATTCACATATGTTTGAAGTCCGAATCAATTCATTTACTTTAATCGATGTTTTTCACTCACTTTACTATGAAGCTAAAATGTATAGATGTCAAGTGTTGCTTATTAAATTGGCTCGCCCGTTACCGGCATTTCCATACGATAGGACTGGAAAGATGAACTACCCTTCTGTATGCCTTAAAATAGAGTAAAATTTTAATTTTATTAAATACGTTAGATGTGTAATTTTAATTTGGATCTAGAAATCTTCTCTGTCCTATATGTTATGCAAATAAAGTTTTATGTTAGCCATTTGGCAACAGACAACCAGGTTAAAAGTAATAATAAAACGAAAAAAAAAAAGACCAGTGTATTTGAAGTTCGTGACTGAGGTATTGGGGTCGTTACAGGCCCTGTATTTATTTTCGTATGCGAATGAATGCTAATAACATTTGTTATATTCAAGGACGAACCGTTAAAATAACGAACGGGTGGAAAACGGTTCGCACAAGTCAACGGTAAATTAAGGACCGATGTTTGAACAACGAAAGGTTTTTACGTACGGAATTTCTAGCAAAATTTATTGTTGGAGAAAATATTTTTGGTGCTCCTGAATTTTAATTATACATAATTTGGGTAAGCCTTTTTCATCTTTACTTATCAAAATAAGAAAATGTATGTGAAAATTTTACGGCATTAAAATGATAAAAGCTCAAATTCTTTTATAGTGCTCATTAATATGAATCGATATCATTATTTTAATCATCTTCATCATTAATGACCAGGGGGCCTAGCACGAAAATTTGAATGAAAGTATTCGTAAAGTCATCGTCAAAATGTGTCGAAATTTGTATGAGATTTGTCGTTGTACTTTACGCCCGATAGGCCGCTGTACAAATCTAATACAAATGTTGTCGACGATGCTACGAACTTTTTCTCGCAAATGTACGTGCTAGGCCCTCTGCGCTGTTAGAATCACGAAGCAAATCTAACTAATTATTTTACTCTCTAATGTAACGAAATAACAGTTCGAGTCGAGGCAACTGACGGAGCCCTTGAGCCTAGTTACTCTTCTGCGCCTGGCCACATCAAGCCCGGTGAAGCGGTAAATACCTCTTCAAGGTAAACAGTGACAACACAGTCACAAAAAAAAAACTCTCTAATATGAATTTCTGGGAATCTGACGTTCCATTTTGAGGGAACCCCACTCGATCCAAGTTACAATAAAATGTTCTCTGTGTACTATTTTCGTCTTTTAATCTATGCCTGTTTTATTGAAGTAAATATCCTTGGTTGTCACATTTAACAAAATGTGTGTGTATTGTTTTGAGAAAAGGAACCATACGTTGCGAAATCTCGCATGACCGACCAATTTGTGAAGCGTCGCTAATCAGATTGTTTGTGACTCGAAGTTACTAACATCTTTACAACTTATTGACATACTGTATGTACTGTTAAGGTTTTTTTATGAATAATTCATTAAGCTATTTAGCTTTTCATGTCGAATTCGAAATAACCAGAATATTTTGTTGTAATCTTTACTAAATTTCTGACTAAGGAGAAACTCCAAAAAATTATATATCTTAAATATGTAAAGATTTACTTTTTTTTTCGAAGGGGAAATTTTCAAAAGATACCCTGTCTTCTGGGAGAAAGGCAGGGTTATGTGAGATTTGACTTACTAAAACCCTGTCGGTGGCCATCCTCAAGTGCAACTGGTAAGAGTCCCGGGATCTCCAAAGGAACGCAGCGGGACTATATATTTAAAGATTAACTAGACTGGATGTTATCTTGTATGATTTTCTAATATTAGCAGTAAATTACTATTTTAATTCAGATCTATAAAAAGGTGTTAAATTTTTGGGAATTTAAAACCTATGAATGTTTATGAATTGATTAAGACAGAGTCGACAATTTGAACTTGATACCTTTCTACCTTAATACGAGGTCAGCCGTGACCAAGGAGAATTCCTTATACTAAATAATACAAGAAGATTGACTGTTATATCCGGAACCATATCGCGACGTGATATAATACACATCTAGTATCTTTTTAAGCTGGTCATTAAATGTACCTCCATAACAAGTAATACCGATTTTTAAGTGGTCAGTACACGACTGGTAGTTTTCAGACCATGAAATCACTTCAGAGGCATTAAATTAAATGTTAAACGAGCTTAATTTCAAGTTCAAACGGTTATTTCCGTTATTCTTTTAAGTTATGGAATAATATACAGTTATATTTTGATTGTAAGATAAAATTATTATTATTTATAGAGAGTCTCGGGAAAAAGCTAGTAATATAAATCTTAACACATTTAATTATATTATGTTGTATTTAGTTTTGATTTTATTATTCGTATTGCTTGAATTATTTTAATTATATTTCTGTATCGTATTGTGTATTTAAAAGCAATAATATTTACTTTCAAAGTATATATGGGCTACTTCCGAACAGGAAACATGATCATAAAATGTAGACTCAGGTTAATACGACCTTAGTGACTTTCTCTGTCAGTACATAACGTAATGTTACCATTATAAGTGCATTAGTCGGATTGTCGAGAATCTTCGCGGTCAACTCTAATGTTACCCGGTTAGAAACTAAACTTAAGAGGGAATTTGCATTAAGCCACATTAATGTTGCTATACTAAAGTATAAATTTTAATATAAAATTGTATACACGGAATTTATCGGACTTCTTTTGCTTTAACTGTGTTATCAACAGCGAAGCTTCATAAATTTTTTTTGTAGCTCATTTTATCTCAAGAAAATAAGAGAGAGGACAATTTATACTTGTATAAACTGTCACCCGACATTAAAAGAAACGTAATACCTATGTGTTCTTCCAGACTATGATCTACATCGGTGCCATTCATCAAGATCCGTTGAGCCGTTCCGGAGATACCTTCTAACAAACAAACATGCATCCATCTATCTAAACATTCGCATTTAGAATATTTTAAAAAAGATATACGTTTTGGCAGTTGAAATCCACTGTAATGTAAGCTTATTTAATTTGTAAGCTGGTTTTATTATATATCTAGTTAATAAGTGTCAAAAAGCTTTTAATTTTTTTTTCTTAATTGTTTTTAAGTAATGTAATTTCGAATACGATTCAACAAAATAAATGTGACATTTTAATTCTGATACAATTACATAATTTTTAAGTATTATTTTCATATGAAAGTAAATCTTACAAAATGTATAATATACAAAACAAAAATACATTTACAGTTGAATGGACAAGCGAGAAATATCTATAAGCGAGAGTCATTGTTCGGTCCCGACGGACAACCTCCATAAGCGAGAAAGAAGTATCACAGTCACTTGAATTCTCGCTTAACCAGATTTCACTGTATATCTAAACCGTTCAATATTGAGATTTAATATCTTTAATACATTTGACTAAAATTGTAACAAATAATGATGATAAAATCAAACTTCCAAAGTATGTATCAAGTTTACGAAATGTTGCATGCAGTAATCACGATTCTGACATTTGTGATACCGTACGGGGCGTTAGTGTGGCATTTATCTGCATACCACTCGGGTCTCGAGCACTAATCCGTTTACAGCCTCTAAGGATACTTCGGAGATTCGCTCCGTTTCGTATAATAAGAGCATATTCAAGCACTTTATATCGGATCGTTGAATTTTGATTACAGAATGTAGGAGAGAATTGGTACCTTTTCTTTGTTGACATGGTTACTTTTAGAGTAAATAAATTTATAGGAAATAGTATTAAGTGACAAAGTTATTTAAATTGAAGCAATATTGACACTGAACTAAATGCGAATTGTGACAGGTTAAATTAATAACTTTAATCACGAGGGTGAGAAAGAGTCATATTAAGACAGATGGACAGAAAAAGAGAAATAACTACATACTGAAAATAGTTTCAATAACTGTTAAGTAACTTGTCTATGTGGTTCGTATTGTTAAACTATTTTACTAATATTATAACTGTGAATGTTTGGATGTATGGATGGATAAATTTTTGTTAGAAGGTATCTTTAAACGGCTGCATGGAACTCGGTAAAACATAGTCTAGAAGAAAACATAGGCTTTTTTATTTCCTGGCGGTCGGAGTCGCGGACGTCGGCTAGTTTTAAAATAATTGGAGGTGTTCTTTTTTGCGCTATATTTAAGCAAATGCAAACAAACTATACAATTAAAGAATGATAGCCTAAATAGAGTACACTTAAATAAATTGAAGTATTGTATTACATGATATAAAATTGATTTAAATATTATCAATATCATAAATTTAAATATTGCAGTAAGAAGTAAAGAGAACAGTTATTTATACAAGTTACATAAACATGATTGGAATGAAAGGCCGAAAGAGCCAAATAAGTAATATCAAGAAAATTATTTAATACATTACTTATAAGGACAGTAATGTTGGCAAATTCCGTACAGGGCTAACGAAATGTTGATCTGACTGTTCCAAAAGGACACGTTGCAAGTTCGCATTATGTCAGATGTTAACTCTTTAACTTTTGTAATAATTGCGAATACGTTTGTAAACTTTGAATATCAGATGTTCAAAGTTAGTGGAGTTTATATGATGTTTAATTTAATAACTGCCAAGTAATCAAGCTTTTCTGTCTATTAACCATAACCTTTTCCTTTCATTTAATACGACATGAGTAAACTTAATTAGAAACCTAATTCACTACGAGGTTATTTTTCAAATAAATTTGATACATACTGTATATAAACATATCTCTGGTTGTTTAAAAAAACAGAGATAATTTTATGCTTAGGTATTGGAAACTGTTTATATTAAATTGGTTTAGTAATTAAAAAATAATCAATGCACTTGTAGTATTAAAGTTTTGATATGTTGTTCTCAATTCATGTTCGATTTTGCGCGTGCAAATATTAATTAAGGTCTATTATGTAATGTATTTTGTAAGATTGACAGCTTCCTTTCGCTTCTCGAAATAATATCAGTTATACGCAAACGAGTTATACCGAGAACATATTATAATTACGTTTAATCTTGTTGATGTAGTATTAATAACTTGATACAAAAGTGAAAATGGGAAATACTGATCACAGTAGATATAAAATTTATTTAAATTAATACTTTTTACAAAAAAAAAATCCGTTCAAAAATTATAAAAATTGGAAGAGTTGGTTGGATTGGAAGAAAGTAATTATGCGTACATATAATATACTTATATACAAGACCTATGTGTAATATTAGCTAATCAATGAGCTTAAGAGTGGAAAATAATATAATAACTGATAATAATAAGTTGTAAAAGAGTATGTTGTCAGTAAAGTTGAAAAAGGTTTGCTTAGATGTTTTAGACATGAATGGATGAATGAAAGAAGTGTATCAAAATAAATTTATGACGCAATAGTAAGCGTCAGTGTCGTTTGGGGCCGTAAAAGACGGACTTTTATCATCTATATTGATGAAATACTTAAGTAGGGGGGTATTAAAAACAATCGAAACCGACGTGCATGTACGTAGATGTATGAATGTAGATGAAGCGAGAGGTTTGTCAGGACCGCGCCAAATGGAGATCCGTGGTCTTTGCCTACCCCTCTGTGTCACGGGCGTGAGTTATATTTTTGTTGTTGATTAACAAAGTCAAAGATCTCACGGATAACAAATTAGCGAAAGCTCACGTTTTAATTAATTTCATCTTGTTTTGAATTGCTCTTTTAGTCGTGAGTCAGGTGAATAATGTCGTTATACTTTCATACACTATTATGTACGATTACACTACTTATGAACGCGCATGCGCATGCGCAGTTTTGTGTTACAGTTATTGCGCAATTTAATACCATGTGATGATAATGCTCAGTTTAGATTCTAATCTACAAGTATTTTGGCTTACATAACACGTAACATGATTTGATATAATAAATACGAATTGTTTATTGATTACGGGGTGCCCGAATGTTCTAACTTAAACATGGTTTTGCAACACACACGAATTAATAATAGATTTTTTCCCAAATAGTAAAGTACATTTTTTTCCTTATAGTATATCAATTTTCTTAAAACTATCATTTTCGATACAACTTTACTTTGTATACTAAAATGAATATCATAATATTTTTTAAAATGTTTTATTATCCAACTAACCTATAAAACTTTTGTTTATATGAAACTAGCTTTTACCCGCGACTCCGTCCGCGCGGAATAAAGAATAGAACACGGGGTAAAAATTATCCTATGTCCGTTTCCTGGTTCTAAGCTACCTGCCCACCAATTTTCAGTCAAATCGATTCAGCCGTTCTTGAGTTATAAATAGTGTAACTAACACGACTTTCTTTTATAGGTATATATAGATAGATGTATTTTCACTCAAGTTCGTTAGAAAATAATATATATAGTTGAAATATCGAAAAGCAGTGATGTGGTGGGAAGCTGAATTGCTTTTATCGTTTGATGTCGGTTGACAGCCCACTTAATGTACTTTTAAGGTAAAATAAATGACTAATACGGGAATAATATGACAACTAGATTCTGCTATAATAATAGTAATAATGTATTTGATATATTTTAAAGAACACATACATATTTTGTATGGCACTTCTTGCTTTATATATTCGAAAGTGGAAGATCCCGCAACAACAATATTGGGTGCACGAATAGAACAGATCGATCGGTGAAATACCACGACCACATAGAAGATTTGCGAAGTAGAAGCTATTCCACGTTACGCCTGGTGCGGGCCGGAGGTCTAATTTTTTCTCTTCCTCACCCTTATAAGGAAAGTATGGGAAGGGAAAGCGGATTTAACGAAAGAGGGGACGCATAGGAAGGCCTCCTCTGTCGATTCAAGATAGGCAACGCATTTGCAATTACCATGTCTATGGGCAGCTACAATGTTTTGGTGAATTTCAGTGGTCGCTATCTCGTTTGCAATCTCATAATATAAAATTTGATTGGGTTTTATCGTATTTTACTATGGTAGTTTTGAAAAACATTCAGAAAAATATATTCACTCTCTTAAGTCTGAGACCGAATGCCATCTATTGTTGGTTTCTAAAACGACAAAAAATGGGTGATATTTTTTTAATTTCTCAACGAACTAAGGCGATTTCAAATGATTATGATAAAAAACCTTTTTTTTTAATGAAAGAATTAATAAGGCATGAATTTTTAGAGAAATTACAGATAGAAACAAATAAAAAATAAGCTAATTTATATAACAAAGTAAGTTGTTTCATGGCTAAGTTGTACCTAATTTCTTTTCACGGATCAATAACATTTTATGTTTTTTGATAACTTTTCTTACTGTATTTAAATACAATGAAAAAAGATCTTTTGAGAAACAAAAACAGTACCGCAGTGAGAAAGTAAATTTATTAAAGATATATGAATAACTTGGCTGTAACATCTTTTATTGCTGTTTTTTCATCGTAACTTCATCTCAATAAATTATTTGTTAAGGGAACATTTGTGTAAAAATATGCTAGTTCAAATCTTCTAGTTTATCAAACGATACCTAGCAAGAAGAGATATATGTATTTTTAAAGTTTTCGCTCATGTATACCCTCATTTAGCCTTAAAAATTAGCCGTAAATTTAATTTTTTGCATAAATCATTTCAGTGTGTTAAACGTAAAGCAATATTAAAAGCTTTGTTGTCGTACTTATTTTAATATTCATTATTTATTGCTAAAAGTTATATATGAACCAAGATTAAAAGATCATTACAAATGAGCAATAAAATCGAAACAAAGAACCGGAGGTGAATCTAGTTTGCCTTGCACCTAAGTCAAATATCAATAGCATTTTGACATTTGCGAATTCATCCTTATGCATTTTAAATGAATAGATTTTTTTGTTGTTCGATTAATAATTCTTTAAGAATAATTATACAAACCAAGTCAGAGCTTCGGTAGAATATATTTAGTCTGAGATATCTTAAAACAATCGGTGACGTTAGCCTTTAGGTTTCAGTTATAAAACACCGACCGTGGGTTTCCAAACCAAAATCTCCGTTCAAAATATCTATCACGTTTTGTCAAAGATAATGACAGGGATGACGATAAGTTTTATTCAGAGATATTGGACTCGGAAACCCACGGTTAGTTACATAAACAGCTTAAGAGTTCAAAGAAACAATTCTTCGTACTTATTGATAACTGAACAAAACATATGATGGAAATATTAATAGAAATCTTGTAAGAATGTTGGGTGACAACGTAATTGAATAAATATCTAACATCGTGTTAAACGTATCCTTAACATGGCCGATATGAGAACAAAAAGAGAACATTAAGGGTGTGTTCAAACTAAACGGTGTGTCAGCTTCAAACAATGATAAGGTGTATACCTCGTTTAACACTGAAATTAAATAATTGTAATATTAGTGTAGCTATTGTCATGTAGTTGTGCGATAAATGTATCCCGTTGTCCGCGACTCCGCCCGTATGATATTAAAAAAACTCTTAATAAGTATCCTAAGTGTTCTTCCAGACAATGTTCTACATCTGTGCTAAATTTCAGTGCGATCGGTTCAGTCGTTTTGTAGTGAAAATACGTCGGGTGTGTATTGTAACAGAAGATTAAATCAGCTTTTGTACACACTGTACCGATTTTATATGTCATTGCGCTGGCA
The DNA here is from genome assembly GCF_912999745.1 of Papilio machaon. Lineage (NCBI taxonomy): Eukaryota > Metazoa > Arthropoda > Insecta > Lepidoptera > Papilionidae > Papilio > Papilio machaon. Next base: position 2,597,187 of record NC_059997.1, read on the forward strand.
TATTAAAAAATGAACCACTACCATACCAATTTCGGCTTACCGTGAGTTCGGTCATAGTCGGCGGCTGATTATACGTCTGCTGTGAGCATAGCCTTATAGTGATACGATAACAAGTTAGAAGGAAGTGTTAGCGAATGCACCAAGGTTGACCAGCCTCTCACTTCGCGATGCGGCGCTCCCAATAAATGGTACGTGTTTTTATTAAAGTAGGCTTTATTCAATTATGGATAAGATAAATAAAACATGAAAGAGGCTTTCATTAGAAGAAATAAAACTATTTATGCCATAGCTTGTGATCTAACAGGTTCTTTAAAGGTCAAGTCTTACTTCGCTGTGGTTTATTTCTTGATCGGGACAAAGTGATTTTTTCTTGTATTGTACAGAAAATATTGTTGTTTTATTTGTTTTGGATACACGGTATTTATGAGAAGTGTTTTTTTATAGATGTATCAATTCAGTTTTAGAACTTTAAATTCTTTTTTTTAAATTAGGTGGCAAAAGTGCAAGTGGCTATAGCACAACTATACGTATTTATGCCCAAGAAAGAATTAAATTAATCTGAGGAGGAATTAAAAAAAAGGTACAACTGTGAAATTAAAAGCATTACAATTCGATCATTATTACAATTTCAGTCGATCCGATTTTCTATTAAAGCTATCTATTGTTCTACGTCAAGCTCTGTTTACTAAAGGTTCTATTTTCTATTGAAATACATTGCGAAAATCGGGCCGCCGTGCATCTGGAACAAGTAACGGACCTTCAGGTCTGCTGCGGACACATAGGAAAAGTCACTGTTATCTGTCAGTTAAAATATATTTCATTGTTACTGTTTTTATCTTTTTTTCATCATTACCTGATCAATAGCCAGACAGATATATTAATGATAGCAAGATAGAAAGGTAAGGATTTAGGGGTAGCAGCACATCTTACAAATATAATGTACGATGTTTGTTTGAACGTTTCTCCGGAACGGATCAAAGAATATGGATGAAATTTGGCACAGATGTAGAACATAGTCTGAACGTTGTTTAACTTTTTTTTCAATACCGCGCGGACGGACTCGCCTGCGACAGCTAGTTATTAATACATCAGTATTATATCATATCCAAAATTCTTGATTATTAATTATTAATAATTATAAAATATCTTAATATGTATTTTATTTTTATAACTTAATTGTTTATTAATTGAATAATAATTATGTTAAATGTAACAACCTATTAGCTCAAGATTACTTGTAACAAATATTGCTTTGTTATTTACGTTTAAAGAGAAAATTTCCAATCGTATTTTGGTTCGGAACAATTTCTACTTTCTTTTCGTATTAAAGGTAATACGACCTACTCTTATTTGTATTTGATACAATAGTACTTTGAATGTAATTCATTATTTATTGTCCTCATTTATAATGCTATTCAAATTGTTTACGATTTCAAGTACATATTTATTACTTTATAATATTTCTAGTCTTAAAATATTTATAGAACTAGTTATCGCCCGCGACTCCGTCCGCGCGGAATTAAAAAAAAACTTAATTACTACCCTATGTGTTCTTCCAGACTATGCTCTACGTCTATCCGTTGAGCCGTTTCGGAGATACCTTCAAACAAACATCCATCCGTCCAAACATTCGCATATATAATATTAGTAAGATTAACTTTATAAGCAATTGGAGAAAAAAAAATTTAGTAAAATCATTTGAGAAATAAAAATAATTGCTACCGCATTGATTGCTTTTTGTTTTCAAGAGTTGTATAAAGATCTATAAATGTATATTACATCCATGACATATTAATATTATTAAACTGTATTTAACCGTATCAATACTATATTAAAGTTTTAAAGTGGAATCGAAGAACTTATAATTTTATGGCTCGTGCCTCGTACCGAATTACCTGTGAAATCGATGATGACTATGATGGCGGAAAATCGAGAAATAATAGTCTGGCCTGGAGCGCTCGCTTACCGTGGACCTACTGAATTTTCCGCAAGCTTACAAATTATGAACATGATCTTATCTATTACTAAACTCAATGTATTAGTCATGATATCAAATATTAATATATAAAAATTTGTAACGTAATAGAAAATCTTTGTTTCAATTTTCTAAATGCGATCCTTTAGTTTTGGCTTATTTTACTACTACATGTCACACGCGGCTCTGTCCGCGCGTAATTAAAAAAAATAAGTAGCTTATGTGTTCATCAAGATCCGTGCATCCGTTTCCGTAGATGTCTTCAAACATCAGACCACAATCTAAAAATTCGTATTTATAATATTAGCGTGATTATATATGAATTATTAAAAATTCTTCAACTATTTACTCGTTTTCATTATTGCTAAGATGTGGACTTTCAGCTGATTTATATCGTTGTTATTTTCGTAGATCAGCCAATCAATATGAAAATAATCTATGTTAAATGTTTCATACTTGATATACCATGGGTTTCTGAGACCTCCGAAAAATCTCCGTTTATTATATATTGTTATCGCTGTTTTATCAAAGACAATGACAGGGATGATGAGTATACAGAGGTTTTGATCTCAGAAACCCACGTATAGTGACAATTATTGGTATTTAATGTTATACTTCGTTTTCCTTATACCACACGACCAAAGACTGAAAAAAAAAAAAGTAATTAGGTACATACTATAAGTTCAATTTTATTCTCGTACGAAATCACACAAAACGTCCGCTCCAGTTTACGAGATACGAACAGTGTCCGTGTGCCCCGAGCTACGGAGCTAACAATGAGGGCTTTACTTTCGTCTATTTGTAACCTGTCATTACTTCAATGGTGTCGTTTGATGCTCCAATGAGTGCGTAAGCGTCCGACAATTGTATACAACTTTCATTTTGTGTCAATCATCAACAAATATCCGAGTATTGTTATCTTTTCGCATTCACTTCCGAACTTTATGACTTTAATCCATCAACATTTGATCTTAAATCAGGTTGTACCGATTTTCTCTCCAAATAAATGTTAGATCAGTTTGAATATTTTTTTTTAAATTACAATGAAAGTATAATTTTCAGTATAACAATAATAAAATATTTTATATGTGCGAACGTATTTTGAGGATTTCGCGGTCGCGTCATGTCTCGCAATGTGCAAATACTCGCCCTGAAGATGGACCCCCGACGGGTCCGAAATTAGTCGGTACCGTCACAGGACGATCACACGTGAGTTAAGCCGTTAAATAATTTATTATTATGTCTCATGAAATTTTAAACAATTTAATAACAAATCTATTCTTATCTAGTTACAGGTTATCTAGATTTTCCACTTAGTAACTAAACTAAATGTTTAATAGTATAGTTAAATTTGAGTCTATAAAAAGATAGAACTGAAAACTAGGTTAATAAGATGAAAAGATATGACTGTAATCAACTCCAAAGTATTCTACATAAACTTTCAATTGGTGCTAAGTTTCTTAGAAATGAAATAAGTGAAAATGAACTGTGTAGAGATTTAAAAGCGCATCAAGGCTTTTTTATATTCATAATAATTCTTTTGTGACCATTATCTCTAACAGCTATGAGAAGCTTTGTACGGAAAATTGCGCAAAAGTAATGACATTTTATGTATTTGCATTCACAATGAATGTTGGAACCTTGAAAAAAGTTTCACTTAGTTTCTTTATTTTTATACGGTCAAGTACAAATTTTTTCAACTTTGTTATATAAATAAAGAGATGGTAGGAAAATTTGAATAAGTATATATGATATATCCAAAGTGAGATTGTCATTGGGGTCCAATCCAAAACCTTTCAATACCTGATCCCATAAATATAAGGAATGTTAAATTTTACGTAACTATTTGTAGTGTAACTCATATTATTCAACAAACAAAATTAATTAAAATTACATATTGTTATTAAAGTTTCGTAACTAACGAAAATTTCTCACAATTCCTCGTTATTCGCCACTTTTTCTCTTTTGTACGATACCGAGATATTTCATTCACAGACACAAAGAACAATGGAGTAAGTGCGAATTGCATGCAACTAACGCTCTGTGTGGTGAAAGCAATGGGAACTTAGAAATCGTTTAGTAATATTAACTGTTTTAAATCGGGCACTCTACCGATCTTCGAAATCTAATCGCTCCCATCTTATTTAGCCGACCGTGAAATTACTTTTTGTTTTTCAAGAGGCTCCTTTTTTGTCATTCATTTATAATAGGATATTAAATAATAAATAAATACATTATATTTTGATTTTGATATTAAATGTTACTCTTACTAATATTATAAATGCGAATGTTTAGATGCATGTATGGATGGATGTTTGTTTGAAGGTATCTCCGGAACGGCTCAACAGATGATCTTGATGAAATCTGATGACGTAGTACATAGTCTGGAAGAGCACATAGACTACTTAGTACGTTTTTTTTTAATCCGCACTGACGGAGTCGACAGCTAGTATATTTTGAATGATAAATAAATATTCTCCTGATTACATTTAAAACTTAAGTAAACTTTATTTTCCTTATTTTTTTCCGTAGTCGTCACGGCACTTTTTTAAATTGAAATATGCAAAAAATAAGGAAAAAAGTAATTTTAATTCTTTGTTACCATTCAATTGATCTCATTGTTTCAAATTGTAATGCTAGCATTCAATTGAAGGTCTTATTGAGGTTATATTTTACATTAAATATTTACAATAGCTGTTAGATGAAAGTCAAAAGTCCATTTTGATATTGCTTTGAACTTTATTGAGGTTTTAAGGATTCTCTCGAAGGTACTTATGAGCTCGAAATGTTTCATTATATACATAATTGTTGTATTATTTTGGTTTTTGAAGAGAACAAAAGAAAATGAAAGGTAGAAAATATGTCTAGTAAGTCAGTCGGTCAAGTTCCTATAACTTTGATACTTTGTGCCAGGGTATAACAATTTACTATACAAATTTGAACCTTATATACACGTGTTAAAATCAACCTTGGCATATCGTATATGACATAGTTCTCACAGCATTATTATTAATGACGTTATTTGAACATCAATTTGATGTTATTTTGGTTAAATTGCTTTCCAATTACTGTAGTTTATTTGTTTCTCAGAGTAAATACAAATCTATAATCTTTTGATCTTTGATTGAAATAAGGACCAATAACTGTTTCTATTTAGAGTAAATCCTTGTATTATGTGTATACAATATTATTTGAATAATGGTTTTAATATTGTGACGAGAATATTTAGAATCGTATAAGTTCTATATTGAATTGTTTTGCAGATTGATTTAGTTTTGTTGACTTTAACCGTAATAGCAAATCTTCGCCGTATTCATATTGTTTCCAACTTATGATTACATATTCTAAGAATTGGCTTAATGTATCAATACAATTAAAATAGGCTAATATTTTTCTCATCTATGTTGCCATGTTCACAATATTTTTTTTAATTAATAAATTAACTTTGAGTATACATGTTAAAATCTAATATATAAAATTCTCGTGTCACAGTTTTCGTTCCCGTACTCCTCCGAAACGGCTTGACCGATTCTCATGAAATTTTGTGAGCATATTGAGTAGGTCTGAGAATCGGTCAACATCTATTTTTCATTTTTTTTTAACTGCGCGCGGACGGAGTCGCGGACGACAGCTAGTGTTCTTATATAAATCATCTTTACAATTTGTAACTAACTAGATCATGTGAGTGTGCATATAGAATCTTAGTAACTTTCATGCAAACTCACAACAGCCATTAATCCGCTTGGAATGAGCCGTTACTTTTATGATTAATGATCTATAGTTAACGACATTGCTATTCAAATGACACTTTCACTAACAAAGTAATGAAATTATACTAATGATATCACAATGATTCGTTTGTTATTTATACGAATTGTAAACAACTATCGTAATGTTTTTAAAGAGATACTGTCGAGACGGGAGAGCGAGAGTCCAAGGGAATGCGATATTTTTTGTTTCTCTCTTAACCGATTTTCTCTCGTATGTAGGTCGTCTGTCGGGACCGGACTCTTGCTTATAGAGCTTTCTCGCTTATCCAGGTTCGGATCAATCATCACAACATTATGTGTTTCAAAGTATCACGGCAGTCCAAAATCAATGTTCAGAAATCCCAAAGTGTCACATGATTACAGTCAACGGGTCGACATCATCGTCGCAACGCGGCGGTCAAGGCAAGCGGGAATGAAATCGTTTTGTTAACAAAATAATTTTTTTATCCCGTTCAATCGTCGACGTAGAGGCGGCGACGAGTGGATGCCGCGGCGATCGCGAGGCGGGGCAGTGCCGAGTGGGCGATTAGTCGACGTGTTGGCGTTAATCCTAATTATTCTTTGTTCAAGTAATCCATTTTACTATAATTAAATGTGGGTTTCCACTGGCGAAATACTTGTCCAAAAATATATTGACATACATGACTGTGTAACTCGTGGTAACAAAAATGCTTGATTTATAATGATGTTGTCGTAATTAGGTTATGTAGCTTGGAACAAGTTTATTTACGAGTACAACAAGCTTTTTCGCGTTATAATAGAATGGGAAGCTACAGCTACAAATGTCATATATTTAATATCAGTTGATCGTTGCATAGTCGTTGTCCTTTATACACGGGTGAAGGTTCACGGTTGAATTGTAAGTTGTCGTATTAACGCCTAGTATTTAGATTTATTAAAGAAGTAATTGTAGTACACTGCATTCCAATATTGCTTATTATAAGCAAATAAATACAGCAAAGGTCTCGAGAGGAATGTTTTTTATATTTGCTGGACAGAAAATTTTATCTACCATTTTCAATTTGGTTTTATTATTAGGCTTTTTGTTACAAGCGTACATGTTTATTGCGGTGTTTATTTCGTATTGTTGATTAAAAATTCTGTTGTTAATTAACATTTCTAATAAATGATACTTAGGTCGCAATAGTTCCCTGGTCCGAATGTGTAACGAGTAAATCTTCATAAACAATTACGATGTCGATATATTCAAAGATAGTTTGACCTCTAAATATGTATCTAATGTAATTTGCACATGCCTATATTTGGTATACATATTATTCAAAATGTATCAGTAAATTCTTAATCTGTCTCTATTTAATATGTATGCTATTAGCTTAATTAAATAAATAAATGGAAAACAAATTTACAGGAATTTACAGGATTCCCAGAAACAAATAAAATTTTCATATTCTTTTACAAGACGTTAGTATTAGTGTATCGTGAAGTATTAGATTGGTACAATAATGAAAAGGTATTGTATCAGTTTGTTTATCACTGCCAAGTTGCAGTGAACGAGATAAAATCGCTTGGGGCGTTCGTTCGTACAGAAATTCAACCTACATACGTCGCGACTTGCATAATATAGCTCGATCGGCCCCGGTTCTATTGAATCGAATTGAAATTGAGGACTAGACGTAGGAAGTTAGATCCGAGTTGTATTGTTCTTTTCGGTCTCGTATCTCGACCTAATTACGCGATGAGCTCGACTTAATTAGACGTTAACACGCCTAGGGTAACCTCATTAGCAAAAATGTTACAGTTTTTGTTCACTTGCTTGTTAGAGGCAGTAACTTTTTAATTTGTGAGTATTAAGTTCCAGAGGTATCGATATAAAATTATTAATGAGTCTACATTATGTCTCTACGTCATTATGTTATGTAGGGGTTCAGGTTCACAGACCCTGTTAGGGTTTGTGAATACCCTACATAATTAATTATTTTTTTTGTAATTAAATGTTAATGCTTATTATATCATAGTACAAGGTTTTTGTATAAATATGTAAGATAACAAATGAATACTAAGAGCTGGTGCGGCTTGTGAAGCTAACAAATACAGGGGTCTAGGCTTCGAATATGAATTTGTCCCATTCGGTGTCGAGACCCTTGGTCCGTGGAGTCCTAGCGCTAGAAGGCTTTTTAAGGAAACAGCAAAAAGGTTCGTCGACATCACAGGAGACCGAAGAGCTGGCAGCTACCTCGGACAAAGAATTAGTCTAGCCATTGAAAGGGGGAACGCTGCCAGTATCTTCGGAACCTTGCCTAAAGGGACACCTTTTAATGACATATTTTAGTTTTTATATTATATTTAAATTAAATATCAATTATCTATTAACACAAAGTGATTATGAACCTTTTTAAAGAGTTATCTACTGTTAAATTGTTTAGTACATCTGAAAATAGCTTTTTACGAAGTTTTTACCCATAATATTTTTATGCGATTGCGTTTATAATATTGCTTTCATTGTTATTTTGTTTATCGTTTTCATTGCGTGTATGTTTGTTGTTACATCTATGTAAAATAACATCGCGTGAGGAATTGAACTGTTTGTCATGTTTAGAAAAAAATACTTAAGAACAATTTCTGCTACTATATACTTTATTACAATGGAATAAGATTCAAAATTATGTTAAATTAAAAATGTTGTCTGTGTTAATCCGTGTAATAGGTTTTTTCAACTAGGACTTTCACGTTTAAATTTTATCTTAATTCTTTGATAATGTTTTTAATTAAGCATTATATTGTTTTATATAATGTTTTACGCCATATAGTCTAGACTATAGTTCCTTATTTAGAATGACGTAATAATACTGAATTCTTAATTAAGTCCATAAATACAGTATATTTACGTGAACACATTTTCATCATGAATTGTAACCAACATTTTGCAGTAAATGAAGTTAATCTCCATATTAGTAAACGTAAGACTATTTATCAAAATAATCAGTATTAATAGAAAACATATCCTTTGATAATTTCGAGTAATGTATTAATCTGTTAATTCTGTAGTTTCAAAGTCCATTACAATTTCATCACTTATTATTATTTAAAGTCTAACACTAAAAAAATCTAATATATAAAATTCTCGTGTCACAGTTTTCGTTCCCGTACTCTTCCGAAAAGGCTTGACCGATTTTCATAAAATTTTGTGAGCATATTCAGTAGGTCTGAGAATCGGCCAACATCTATTTTTCATTTTTTTTTTGTTTTGTTTTTTTTACTGCGCGCGGACAGAGTCGCGGGCGACAGCTAGTAATTTATAAAATTGTCTATTTAACATAGTACAATAATATAATTTAAAAAATCACTGAGAAACTCTTCCTTAAATTTATTTAGAATGAAATATTCATAGTTTTATAATTAACATCGCCATTAACTATTAGAAACTAAACTTTCTGTTCGAATCTATAGACTGGTTCAAAAACAACGCTAAAGAAGGCTTGGACTATAAATACGTGTAGGTACTTATTATAGAGTAATAAATCAAGCAATACCCATTTAAAAATAGTTATTCGATGTTACGAAATAGAAGATGAGCTAAAAGTAGCTTGTAAGAGTTAAAGATCAGGTAACACGTAATCGAAATGTCGTAACTAGTTACCTTGTCGTAATAACAACTTGTACTGAAGGAAAAAAATGTTAGAATGCTTAACTCAATTGTAAACACTTCAAAAGCTCTTGCGTTCAGTTTCTAATATATCAATATTATTTATATTTATAGGTTATTTTGTTATATAAGTTTTTAGTTTTTAATCTTTGACTACGGATGTGTAAAAATTTAGAATAGATGTAGAGAAAAAACAAAAGAACTTGAAGGACTTCGACATTCCATTTTCAAATTTTTAATTTGGACTTAGGTCGTTATTTTAACTTTGTTGTTTGTAACTACTTATAAAGTTATTAGAACGAGCTTTGTACAGTTATTTTAAGTCGTTTTACTCAAGGAAGTTGACTAATTCATTGTATTAATATTATTAACTAAATTATAATTAAATGATTAATAAAATAATTCTATTTCCCCTTCAAATTACTGTTTAATAATAGTTTAATAATGAGTCTTTATACAGTAAAGTAAAATTACAATTTCACTTAAATGATTGCAAACATTTGCATAAGAAACGGAATAAAAGCACAAAATCAACCGTTAGAACATATTATTATTTGTTATCTATAGTAATTTATTAGACAACTACAAGCAAATTTAGACTTTGAACGAACATGATAAGATCTAATTTAGTTAAATGTTGAGTGCGGTAAACTGACATACAAAATAAAAGAAACAATTCAGAACGATTGCGCTACCTTTAATAAATTCCGTTGTGAAACCAGAGCAGCCGTGTTCAGATAAGGTTGTTTGGACAATTTTTGTAGCTTTTGTACGTGATTTGTTGTTTATCCGAGCTCTGCAAACCGCACTGTTACGAAAATGACAATGGCGTTGTGAAAGGTACAGATAACATAAGCGCTCGATAGCTGTCAACATACCTGTCAATTTATTTTTTGTGGTCACTGTACATTTGAAAAAGAATTTATTGAAAGAGACCTATAGTTTAAGCACTACAGAAAGGATTGTAGTTTAAAGATTCCGAATTCGAAATTTCTGAATTTTGATGACTGGAACAAAAAGGAACTATTCCATTATTATATATTAGACAGTTCTAAGATAAATAAATCTAGATTTAATCGAGGTTTTAGCTTTTATTTAATAGTGTTCGAAGACGATTGTGTATTCAAAATCTACTTTCAAACACCTTTAACCAACAGAGAAGTGGACGCACAGAAAGAGGTGTTTTCCCTTCCTATCCTTTACTTGTACGAAAAGGGAGAAAAGGAAAGAGGGCCTAAATTATTAATTTATTAATTAGAGGGCCCTACAAGAACACTCATTGAATGAAACGCGGAATTATTTTCACTTCACATCTGTCTTCCGTTCGGTCGTGGTACTGAAACGGGCGAGAGGACCAATTCGTGCAAAAGAGGTTATTATAGACTCTACCTTGCTAATTAAAGATAAAAAATTTCAAAACTAACTAAATTGCGTTTATTTAATTGGTGCAATATTTATTGTTACAGGTATGACGATAAGATTACTGGGAAGGCTGATAAAGTAGCGTGTGTAGTAATGCAAAGGTACGTGTTTATCTAGCCAGCGTTACGTGCCCTCGTTACTATGTGGAAATTAATGGTTACTGAGCATTTAAAAGCCTGAGAAATGACTTAGCCATAATGTTTTTTCATGTCAAATTTAACAACAGGTATTTCTTGTTACCTTTCCAATTAAGCTTCAGGCTTATGCTTACGAATATAGACGAATGAATGGCGGGATTAGAACCCTCTAGACCGTATCTTTACTGGAAAATATAAAACTGTCGCCCGTGACTCTATCTGCGCGGAATTAAAAAAAAACTTAATAAGTAGCGTATGTGTTCTTCCAGACTATGTTCTACATCTGTGCCAAATTTCATCAAGATCCATTCAGCCGTTCCCAAGTTACCTTCAAACATCCATCCACCTATAAAAACATTCGCATTTATAATATTAGTAAGAAGTAACATTTAGCACTAATGGAAATTATATTCACTAAAATGTAATAATTATTTATCTAAAATGATAGCTTCATAACTTATTGCGTTTGTTGGAAACATAGAGTATTTCACATTAAAACCGCTAATTATTATTTGGTAATAAAATACTGCACGATACAGCCAAAGGCAATAAACATATTGGATATTAAATCAAAATTCAAACTAAACATTGATTGATTCAGTTGTGTGGCCGGTTCAGCATTGATTATAACTGATTTATATACAAAACCTTAACTAAATTTTAATTGAAAATAGAGCAGTATTTACAACTCCTCTGATGTATTCAAAATTTAGTAGAATATGACAATACTCAGTTTCATTTATCGCTTTTTATCCCTAAAAAATAAAATAAATTAATGGTATTATTTACTAGATGTTGTGGAACAAATACGAGTTTATTATATACGCCGTATTATTTCGATGAATAAAAGCTTTTATACTTGAAAACATTACTCTCAATGGGATCTGAACAATTTATTAAATTCAATATCGGAGTGGAGTGCTTCTTTTTGTTCTACCTTATTTTTTAAATAAATGTACCAATGCATTGTTGTACCACTATTTGTAATAATTATAAAATTTATATTGAAAGTTTTTTTCATGTTTAAGATATGATTAAGAGAGTTACGTCTGAGATGACGAAATATAGATCTATCCGAAGGATGAAAGCCTGATGCGGTGTATTTTAAGTTTATTTTACTAGGTGCCAAACAAGTAAGCGGCCACCATGTGACTGCTACCCACAGAACATCTGCAATTGCAGATGCCTTCCCTACCTTTAATCAACGGAAGAGACGAAACACTTGAAGAGGCTATTTATAATTCTTACGCATTTCATTTTGGCAAACAACTTCAATCCAGATAAAAGTTTTACAACATAATTAACGAAAGAGGGCATGTTATAAAATTTGAAAATCCCCAGTGAGTTAATGCAAAACCCCGGATATTCATCTAGTTTTTCATAACAAAATCTTTAAAAATTCAGCTCCATATTTAAAGCTAAGTAAATTAAATTAACAACACACATTGTAGATAACTCAACAAGAACGATGTCTGCTAGTGGTAATTGTTAGTTCGTATTGTAATTCTGTTAACACGCTTATAAAGTAGAGCGTGACGTATGTTAATGTACCACGTCTTATGTAAAACTGTCCATTAAATTAGAAACAGTTATAAAATTAGTTGATGTATTACGCATTTTATTTTATTTCACAATAGTAGACGCCAGCAACAACAACATCTGGTGCACGAATTGGTCCGCTCGCCCGGTGTAATACCATGACCTTACAGAAGACAAGGCGTGAAGTAATTAGTAGTTCTATATCCATGCTAAATTTCTTCCAGATCCGTTGAGGCGTTTTGGAGATACCTTTAATAAAACATGCATCCATATAAACATTCGCATTTATTATATTAGTAAGATTGTCCGGAAGAACACATAGGTTTCTTAAAACGTTCCTTTTTTAATTCCGTGCGGACGAAGTTGTGAATAAAAGCTATTTTTTTATTATATAATTTCAGTACCTTTTACCTCTTTGAATGAATTTCTTTCAAATACAGTTGAACCTGAATAAAAGAGAGTCCAAGGGGGACCTCTTTATTTTTCTCGCTTATAGAGGTTACATTCAATCCCATGTTTCTCGCGTATGGAGGTCATATCTCTGGAATGGATAATGGCTCTCACTTGTAGAGGCTTCTCGATTATCCAGGTTCGACTGTAAATAATATTCACGTACATAGACTTGATATGTTCTAAATAATATATTAATATGTAACCCAATTCCCCACCTGTTCTTTAATACGTTCATTTGAAGTAGGTCAAATACAATAGGTGTGGTAAATGAGTTGCGTTACTTGACATACGATATTGACCCCGTTCATAACATAAAAATACAAGACTTATTACCTGATAGAAACCTTAGGGTGTACTCAAAGCATTTGGTGTAAGAAATCACGCCTTATGTGAAGGAATATTGTGCGATTAATTACCTTATATTAGATTCTGTACTTTTACGTCGCAAAAGATATCAATACATATAATAAAAGGCTCTGTATGTTTTTAAATAATAAATAAGTATAATGAAAATTCGACCTGCCCTCTATTGACTAACTTTACAGTTTGAATTTGACATTCAAAATTACAGAGTAAGGCTCCTAGTACGTAAGTCTACGTAAATATGAGGTCCACTTTACAGGAGGAAAATTAAATCTTCGAAACTCGACGATTTTAGTCACTAGACGACTTACGCCATAAATTGTCTTGGCATAGAGTTTCGTACACAGCCACGCGTTGCTGACATTTTGTTATTTAGTCGCTAAAACCAGTCGCTCGCAAGCTTTATGTCAAGATCGTCGTGATAAAAGTCGCTGCGATTTTCAAGATGGCGGAGCAAATCCAGTTGACATATTGTAAATACGCGTCAGCCTTATAGTTGCTTTGCCTTTACTGACCTAATAGACGACTCAAATAACGCAAGTAAAGAACATTAATTTCGAAGATTTACGTATCCTTGTGTACGATAACCTTACGACATTTCCAATGTATTATCAATTCAAAGTGACGTCACGTGTGCCTATCGTGTTTAACTCATCCTTAACTTCTAATTATTGAGTTAATTATCATGATTATATCATACGATGTTTGTTAATATCAATGTAATCATCAAAGTTAGCGAATACGTTTGCTGATGCTATGTGGTGAGGTAGTTGCAACGGTGAATACCCATTATCGTTACTCGTTTTCTTTAGTACTAAAGAGTAAAGCTCAAGTTACGTAGCTCGGGATCCCAATTGATGAAGTTATCGAACCAAAAGTACTATCGAATGATTGAAAAGATTTCAGCACTCCGCCCTTCGTTTACTCACATGAACGTTTAGTCTAGATATTGCTAGATTCATAAGTCTAAGATCAGTTCTTATTTCGTTGATGATATTTCAATAGTGCACAGTCAGATTTTACAACTTAATATAACGTTGACGTGTGAACGTTTCGCTCCAATTGCAACTGTAATTAGACACATTAAATAATTCCGCTTACGTTCATTATAACACGTTGCATCAATGTAAATACATTTTACAAAAATAAACTCATACTTTGTATGTTTAACGAGGAAAATATAAATATGTTTTGAACACGGTCAAGGATGATCGTTAAACGAAGTGCTTTACAGAACTTTGTATCCATCTCAGAATTAATAAGACTGGTTGATAAATGATGACAAAGATGCTGTATAAAATTTCAAAAGGCAATATTTTTTTTTTCAATACTAGTATACAATAAAAATATTAGAAAATGTTTAAAGATTTTTACGTAGAAATTTTATTAACCGATAATATTCCGTATTGTAAATAAATCTTATTAATATTATAAATGCGAATGTTTAGATGGATGGATGTTTGTTTGAAGGTATCTCCGGAACGGCTCAACGGATCTTTATAAAATGTTGCACAGATGTAGAATATAGTCTGGAAGAACATAGGCTATTTATTAAGTTTTTTTTTTAATTCTACGCGGACGGAGTCGCGGGCGACAGCTAGTTGTTTATATGCCTCATTTACATTATTTCCATCGCTCAATCGAAATACGTTGTAATAAATGTATTTTAATGAATACCGGGAGAATATATTAGTTTTTCAATAGTTCATTAGAGAAGAAAGTATTTTCTTTTAATTAATTCAAAATTAATCAAGTTCATCTAGATCGTTGATGCTTATAAATCTATCACAATTCGAACCACTTTCGTATACATAAATTAGCATAATTTAATCCATGATTTACTAGTTCGCATTCTATTTCGACATATTTATGTGTAACAGTGTGATTTCACACACATTTTAGATTATCTACGAATTCTTTACACTTTATAGTCGAAGCTTCGCATTACAAAAACAAATGAGCATTGAAAGAATAGATCTACCTTATAAATGTGAATGTTTAGATGGATAAATGGATGGATTTTTGTTTGAAACAATTTTTAAGAACAAACAAGTTGGTTAAACAATTTTTTAAACCGGTTCAGTACTTCAGAGTCTATTCAAAGTAAACAAACAAACAATCAAATCTTACCTCTTTATAATATAGGTATGCAATTATTTCTTTAAGTATCTCAACTTTGACATTTAGAATATTTGCTATAACGTAAATCACTTAATAATCTAAGATACTGCGATATGAGTGGCCCAGATTCGATGGATCCTTGCAACCCTGCAACCGGTCATGTTTCGGGTCGCGGTCAACATGTAATACTCGTAATATGTTTTTTCGCGACAGCTCAGCCTTGCAGTTAACGAGGTCTGTTGTTGTATTTTTGTATACAAATGAATTGACAGCTTTCGTAATAAGGCCAGACTGACTCCTTGTACGATGCTATTATGTAGCTTTAAATCTATGTTCAGTGTTACTAAATTCATTTAATGCAATTTATTTTTTAAATTCTTTTGCAATTTTATAGTTCTTAATTATTGATTGAGTTTAATTTAAATATAAATTTCTGGCTCTTTATGTATAGTACAATCTAAAATAATAAAATAAAACGAAGTTAGTATGTATGTAAATGTAAATAGAAATTGTTGTAAGACAAAACTACGCAAACCAAACTTTGATAGTCAGCTCTGCACCAACTGCAATTTGCACAAAGCGTAAAACGCACTAGCGACTAAATATTTTGTGATTTATTTTCATTTAAATGTAATTTACGTATTCATTAATTGATTTAAGATATTGTAGAAAATATAGCCTTATTGTAAATATTAAAATTGTAAAATTGATAAATATAAGTATGTAATGTATATGTTTTTACTTTGTATAAAAACATATAGTTATCCCTCGCAATCCCTTTGAAAAAAAAGAGATAAAATGTATTTTGACAGGTGTTACAGTCAAACCTGTATAAGAGAAAAACATCTATAAGCGAGAGCCATTTTCTGGTACCGACGGGCGACCTCCATTAGCGAGAAATTCGGGTTAGCGAGAAACCACGATAAGCGAGAAAAATATCCCTTGCACGTTCGCTTATGCAGGTTTGACTGTATTTATAAAGTGTGTGTCACATCTGTCCGTCTGTTTTCACCTTTACCTATCGAACTGAGCACGTGCTTATTACCAGAGTGCACGTGACACTGTTGTTGATCGCTAGAGTAGTGTTCGTAGTCTTCATGGAAAGCGTTACTTTGTTTTATATTAATTTATACATCTATCTTTGAAACGATTCAACTTTAATTCTGCGAATAATTTAAGGAAAATTGACATGACATCATGATCGTTCTTACACATTTATAATTTTTTAGTACTTACGAAAAAGTTTATGCAGTATTGTGTAGAATAACATGAGTTTTAGGTAACCAATTCTCTCTGTTAGTACTGTGACTTAGTGTGTTACAGCATTTCGATTCAAAACAACTGAATAGGACCAAACAGTTCCATTGAAAGTAGTTATTAAATTCAATATGCACATATAAAATAGTGTATGTCCGATTTCAAGATGTAAAGCGTTATTCAATTGATTTCAAAGAGGTCGTGATATACGAGGCGGGCGCACGGCAACGAATCATTAATCTCAATTTATAAAGCTACGACTTCCAATGCAATTTAAAGCTATTTGCGAGAAATTTGAGTTCAAACAATTTTCGGGAATCGTGGCGATATAGGCCAGGTCAAAATTAATGAGTTAAATTAAAGACAAAGTTTGTTTAAACTTTACAATGTTATTATTTGAAAAACTGTAAAGAAAAAATTTACAAGACTAAAAATAAATTTGGTCATATTTATGAAAATTAGTTTTAGTTTTTCATCAAGAGATTTCCTATCGTAAGGAAGTACTCAAACATCAATCAAATTTCCCTGAGTAAGATTCCCATAAAATTTATTTAAATAATTATTTGCGCTACCTCACTTATTTCGTAGATATTGTAGTCCAAGAAATATGCAGTTATCTTATTACCTATGCAATAGCATTAAGGATTGAAAAAATAATTGATGTTCAGTTCATCTTTGATTGATAGGCTTTTCGTGTCAAAGTAATTTTCGTTACTTGAAAACATACCTTAACTTTTTAAATTAGAGTACATAATTGTCAGTTATAGTATATTTACGCAGCTGTCTAAACAAGATTTCTTTCTGTAAGCTCGTTTTTGTCTTAGTCGTGTCTCCAACAGCCATCTTGGATTTTTATTACCATAGAAAAAACTGAGTAGGCCAATAAACAGACTTCACTTTACTGACTGTTTAGTTTTTAATGCTGTCTCAAATATGGGGTAAATTAACGTAAAATAATTTTTCTATAAAAGTTCCATACCTTCGTTACAATAGAATTAATTAATACCTTTAGACTAAACAATATACAGTTACATTAATTAAGGTAAAAAAAAAAATTAACACCTACGACATTCTGTGGGTCGCATTAAACATATTACCTACGGGCCTCGATTTGAGTAGCCCTGTTTTATAGCGCAGTTGTTTGCCGAGTGGGTGCGCACCAAACGCGGCCGTCTCGACCAATATTGCCTAATAGCCATATGTGTCTACAACTCAAAGGCGGCATTAACATGTTGTAGGCGCGTTTCTCCCGTAGAAAGTGGCACCTGTTGTACGATACGACTGTTAATGCAGTTTTTAGTGTAAATTGTCTATACGTAGAGATACTATGGTTCCGGTGTACGTGATATATTGCGTCCCTATAGGTCCGGCATGGTTTACATAAAGAACATCTTGTTTGATTTCTATAATAGAATAGTTACTGGATTAAGTACGATATATTAAGTTGACGTATGAACGTGAAAGAGGCGAGAGAGGTCCGCTAGGTCTGCGTATGGAAATCCGTAATCTCTGTCTAATCTTCTGAGTTACGGACTTGGGTTGTCTTATTGTTGTTGTATTAATTTGAAGTAAACAATGGATACATCGGTAGGGATAGGCTTAGGCATAGGAAATAGTGGCGACATAATGAAAAAGTGTGTAAGGCGTAGCTCCTAAACCTGTTCTGCCGAACACAATTCAAAATTTCGCACAATTAAATAAAATATATATATTTTCTATTTAAATAAATGAAATAAAATATTTACTAGTGAATATTTTTTGCAGAATTTATTAATGCTTTTTTTTCTTGTAATTAGTAACGAGGCGAATGAATATAGCCGTGGGAAAGTAGATGTGATGCGGCCGTGGTAAATCATTTGTGAAGGGAAACGCGGCGGTTACCGCTCTGCATCGGATGTCTGACATCAAGACAATAAATATTATGAAATTACACTTGATTTATTAGGTAATTAACATTTAGGAAATCATTAAAGGTATAAAGAAGGAATAAATATAATCACATGATTTTATTTTATGGTCTTGACCGATGGTACCGGCGAAAGCATGCAGTTCATGTTTAGCGAACCTGAACTAGTGATCTTCTAAAATCATCATTAGCTTACTATACGTCTCCATTGAGGGGCTCGGAACCTACTCTAAGTTAAAGGTGATTAGGCTATAGTTAACCACGCTGGCTTAGTGTGGGTTGGCTGACTTCACACATATCATTCAATTTCTTCGCAGATATGTGCAGGTTGCACCATTTAGTTATCCTTCGCCGTAAGAATGTCGGATAAATGTACATATGTAAAAAGAAAATCCAAAAACACATTGGTATATGGTGGGATTCGAACCCAGGATCTGCAGATTACAAGTCAAGTGCTCAATCCAGTAGATACGCTTAAAGCAGTAGACATTGATGGCTTTAACGATCCGCGTATGTCGACTTATAATCACTACACTAAAGAGTTCATTGCTCATTTCATAACATCGCTATCACGAGAAGTTAACCGTCGTATAACGGACATCACAAGTATAAGGCTTTATGAAATTAATGAAAAATAACTTAGTATTTGAAAGCCTGTGTACACACGGCTGAATTTACGAAGCGCATCACAAGCATACCGCGGTCATTGATTGCGGCTTTTACCTGGTGTACACACGGCCCCAAATTGTGTATACGATATTAGAATTTAATTAAATTGTTCATGTCACAGAGATTCACGTGTATAGGGTATGTTTAATAAATCCGGATCAACTGGTGACCTTAATTATATGTTCATACAAAGATCAATATTGAAGGTAAAATGAAGGATTAGTTTGGAATTAAATAATTAAATGAAAATTCATAATGATGTACTCACAAATGACTCTTAAAGGACTTTGTCTTGTATACATTGAACAGTTTATTTCAAAATAACACCCTCGAGCCTAGGGAGCCCTCGAGCCTAGTTACTCTTAAACGAGGTTTAGGCAAAGCGCCGTCTGCGCCGGACCACCTCAAGCCCGGTGAAACTGTAAATGCCTCTTCAAGGCAAACAGTGACTGCACAGTCACAAAAAAATACAAACATTAATTCAGTACAACTAGAAGTAAATATAATATACCACAACTATTGACTACAAAAGAAAACATTTAAAATGGCGAAGTTACAGGCAAGATATAGTTATTTTAATATGAGTATATCTTAGTAATAAAATTATGTTGTAAAACCAATTTATTCAATGTCCTTGCATGTCTATGTTTTGTGTATTAACTTGAAGAGAAACGCGACCACATTCCTTTATCTACTTTCTTATACAATATTAATACGCTAATATACTAGCGAGAAATACTCCTATTTCCTTGTAAATCTGCCCACGTTGGATAAGCGATATAAGATAAAGACTAAATGTAACATTTTATGATTTAATTTATGTATTATTTTATTTTGTTGCCGGAGACCTAATTTTAGTCCTCTTTCCTTAAAAGAAAAGGATGGGATTAATGAAGTGGATTTGACGGAGAAAGGAACTCGTACGATGAGAAAATATTCTTTTTTTGTTTGTCTCCTCCTCCGTCGATTGAAGGGTGGCAACATATCTGTAATTGCGGATGTCTATGGGCAGCAGTCGTTATGCCATTTCGGCGAATTCAGGTGGCCGCTTGCTTATTTGCCACCTTGTATATAATCGAAAATGATTCCTAATATTTAGCTTATTTTGAATTATTACAACGTCATATTTTTAGTCAATTTAACGTATCAATATGAGGTACTAGCTGTGCCCGCGACTTCGTCCGCGTGAAATACTTTGGATAGCATTTTTTTTGGGCTAATTATTTTATTTAACCAACGTGCTATGCTTTGATGTATGTAGAAGAACATAGAAAGAGGTGTGGCCGGACCGCGCCAAATGTAGGTCCTGGGTCTCTGCCTACCCCTCTGGGTTACGGGTCATGCATTATGTTGTTGTTGTGGTTTTTACTTAAACTTATAAAAAATGCCAAAAAATATGAAACTTACAAAATATTCACATAAACATCTTCCCATACAAACATTCATCCCCTATTCCGTTTTGTTACATTGCAACCTTGAGGGTAAAAGATTTACAAATTTAAAATGTCATATTTATTTATATCAAATCAGCAGCCTTAAAAATAAGTTTAAAGCTTCTAACTGTAAAAATGACGATACTTTCATACAAATTTCCACCCTAACTTTCAACCCCTTACAAACCCTTTTTCGCGTTGTAAAGTAGTCTTTATCCTTTCTCGGGCTTTAAACTAAATATTTGTAACGGTAACAGCAAAACATATTGATCAAAACATTCAACAAAATCTAAAATATTCCCAAACAAAATTTCATCCCTAATTGTTATTTAGCACCCTTAAGAGTAAACTTTTTTCAAATATTGAATATTAATTTCTTTATATCAAATTAGCAGCCTCAAAAATAAGTTTCAAGCTTCTAACTGTAAAAAAAGACGATACTTCCATACAATTTTCCACCCCCTCTTTCAACCCCTTACAACCCCCTTTTCGCGTTAAAATATAGCCTACGTCTTTCCTCAGGCTCTTGACTAAATATTGGCAAGGATAACAGCAAAACATATTAAACAAAACATACACCAAAACCGAGCATATTGCCAATCAAAATTTCATCCCCTATTGTTATTTAGCACCCTTGGGCGTAAATTTTTTACAGAAATTTAATTTCATATTTATTTATATAGAATTAGCAACCTCAAAAATAAGTTTCAAGCTTCCAACTGTAAAAATGACGATAATTCCATACAAACTTACACCCCCACGTTCAACCCCTTGCAAACCCTTTTTCGCGTTAAAATGTGCCCTATGTCCTTCCTCAGGCTCTAGACTAAATATTGTTAAGGGTAATAGCAAAACATATTAAAGAAAACATTCAACAAAACCTCACATATTGCCAAACAAAATTTCATCCCCTATTGTTATTTAGCACCCTTGGGCGTAAATTTTTTACAAAAATTTAATTTCATATTTATTTATATAGAATTAGCAATCTCAAAAATAAGTTTCAAGCTTCCAACTGTAAAAATGACGATAATTCCATACAAACTTACACCCCCACGTTCAACCCCTTGCAAACCCTTTTTCGCGTTAAAATGTGCCCTATGTCCTTCCTCAGGCTCTAGACTAAATATTGGTAAGGGTAATAGCAAAACATATTAAAGAAAACCTTCAACAAAACCTCACATATTGCCAAACAAAATTTCATCCCCTATTGTTATTTAGCACCCTTGGGGGTAAAAATTTACAAAAAATTAATTTCACATTTATCTTTATCAAATTAGCAGCCTTGAAAATAAGTTTCAACCTTCTACCTGTAAATATGACGATAATTCCATACAAACTTTCACCCCCACTTTCAACCCCTTCAAACCCTTTTTTCGCGTTAAAATGTAGCCTACGTCTTTCCTCAGGCTCTAGACTAAATATTGGTAAGGGTTACAGCAAAGCATATTAAACAAAACATTCACCAAAACCGAATATATTGCCAAACAAAATTTCATCCCCTATTGTTATTTAGCACCCTTGGGGGTAAAATTTTTCCAAAAATTTAATTTCATATTTATCTTTATCAAATTAGCCTTGAAAATAAGTTTCAACCTTCTACCTGTAAAAATGACGATAATTCCATACAAACTTTCACCCCCACTTTCAACCCCTTACAACCCCTTTTTCGCATTAAAATGTAGCCTATGTCCATCCTCAGGCTCTAGACTATCTGTGTACAAAATTTCATTTAAATCGGTTCAGTAGTTTTTGCGTGAAAGCGAGACAGACAGACAGACAGACAGACAGACAGACAGACAGACAGACAGACAGACAGAGTTACTTTCGCATTTATAATATTAGTAAGGATTAATATTCCTGTTAATAATTTTTCTAGATATGAATAAAATTATACCAACCATATGAATAATCGTTGTTGTATGTCTTCCTTATTGTGTTCTAGTCTCTATAATAAATAAGAAGAATAAATAAATGAAGAAATTCGAGGCGAGCTTGTTCTAACAACTATTATTATACTACGAATGGCATATCACAAGGTTTTTATAGATGCATATTTATATGACCTTTGAGAAGTAATTTATGTAAAGATATATTATTAATGTTAATCTTTTGATATGTTTTATTTTATTTGCTTCTGAGATTTATATTCTTGAATTGATTTAGAATATTAAATTGTTTCTTACTTTCTTGAATAACTATTTAATTAATTACCTGTACATTTCTTTTAAAACTTTATCATCTCCCTGGGTTCATGCCTTAATTTCTTATGGTCCGCCGGTTGCTTGTCACCGTCTATTTCTTATTTTTTTAATTAATAAAAAATAGATATTAATTTAATACATGAAGTATTTAGATATAATTATTTAGTCATGACAAGTCATTTTTTGAATTGTATAAGTAACTTAAACATGAAGGTGAGATTTGTACCGTTGAGGACGTTTATATCCTACCCCTTTTCGTTAGGTAACAGTTAAGTCAAACATTCAAAAGTACCAAATTACGCTCTTATAGTGACAGTAGTTGCTGTACAATATCGATTTTATGTGGGAAGCGAATTAATTTTTTGTTCCTTGGAGACCTTCTTTTGTTTTTAACATAAACAAACAATCCGGATACGTCGAGTATCTTTGCGTACGTCAGTACTTGCGCAGTCATTAACACGAGCCGTGTGGGAAGCCGCGGCTCTATGGCGGGTCGTTGACACCGAGTGCACCGGCAAACTGCGACTACTGTGCGGATGCATTGCGTTGCACAATGCTCAGTTAGTACTGTTAATGGGAAAAATATCCGCTACTATTTTAACTCGACTGTTAACAAGGAATGAATTACTTTGCATATCAAACACTATAAACTATTCGAGTCCTACATCACCTGTGCTTTTTCCTAAACATTTGGGTTTAGCTTTCCTCGGCCTAGGTCTTTAAACAGTATCATTTTTAGATATTCATTATCAAGGTCTTAAATTTATACTTAATCCATTCAAGTACACAAAGCTATATTTATTTATAGTACCTACTATCAGGCATGCAATGCAATTAATTCAATGTTATATGAAGTATCTTACAATATCCAAAACAATTAATAGAAAAATGTATCATGAAGTGATTCCCAACTTTAAAATCATGTGCAGAAAACTTATTTTTGAATGCTGTTTATGTTTTATTACAGAGCGATGTTTCGGTGGAAGGGCAAAGTGAGGTAGCCGGCAGATGGCAGCAGTCAGCGCGGCGATGTTCCGGCCCGGGGGCGCGCTCGACCCCCCGTGCTACGCCACGCAGAGGGTGAGTGTTTCGGGATATTTCTCGATAGATGGTTCTGATCAAAGCCATCATATATTTGAAAATTCCTAACGTAACTTTCAGAATTTGGTCTATACAGATTTGTTAAGATTGCAAAAGGTAATATGAAAGAAACTCAAATATCTGTACGAATTTTAAGTGAACTTTGATAGTTTTAGATTGTGAAAAATTGAGCATTGACACTTCTGGTCGATAAAGATAAGACATGACTCTTAGTTCATACTTCAAATTAATGTGCTTGTATTAAATTTAAATTAAATTACGGTACCTTTTTAATCGTGTTTACGTTGGTTAACCACCTATTAAATTACCTGACGTCCAATTGTAAACAAGTGCTTATGCTGCGTTTACCGTTAAGACAATTTGTATAGCGCCTGAGTCATTGTTTACAAACCATTGTGAATGCATTGAATATACTTGGCACAAGTATCGCTAAACTTATCTTGCATTTTGATTGAAAATTGTAAGTCGTAGTAAACCTGCATCACTACATCAAACCCTTACATTCATTGACTGTTGTTACATTGTTAAGATCGTCCGTATGATGCGTGAAGTTAATTCAAAGATTTCTTTTTAATTTATCTAATATATTAATCTAAAATTTCTTAACGTGGTTTTTAATCGAAAACGAAGTTTCAAGACAACTTGAGAGCTTGTGAAATTCTAGTTCTTATACTTTATCTAGATGATGCATATTTTCACTTTCTCTCATTTCATTTTCGTTATTGTCTGTATGCACTAGACGTTTATATTCTCACAGTGATTTACCAATCTCACGGTAGCATTTCAATGTTATTTAATTGTAGATAACAATAGTGATTTCATGACAAGACTTGCGTACTACCAAGGTTTCCTCACGACACTTCGCAACTCGTTTGACAATAGCAACGCAATCAATTTCTTAGTAATAATTGTTATTAGGAGTTTTAAATCCAACTGGGGTGAACAGAGAATTATCTATTATTATCTATTTAAATAAATATTAGCATCTAACATCGATCTTTTACGCTTCTCAAGTTTTGTACGCATGAGAATATAACCTAAGAATCAACTAGACTAAATAGCGCCATCTATTGACGTCGTTTTAAAATATTTTTAAATTTAAATAAATTCACAATTTGACCTGACTCGTCATAATCGGTTCACAACAGAATATTGGAATTTTGACATACATAAAACAAACTTACATACGTGCGAAAAACATTACCCTCTTTGTCAGTCAAGTCAAATTCGTATAAAGGAAAGATATAGCTTTGTAACAAATTCCTTGACATTTTAACCTTATGATTGCGTGCAAGCTTTTTTATGACCTACAATAGTAAAGAAAAATATATATAAATATTGATTGTTATTTGTTTTATTAAAGACAATTAAAGGTTTTACGAGTTTTTTAGGGCAATACAGGAAGGGAAATAAACGAAGTTAAAACATTTTCAATACGTCCACGTTGCACAATTTAGATATAACTATAGTTTCGTGCAGAAATTTCTTCGAAACAAATGTTGGTTTAACAGCTCAAAGGCCTAGTTAGGCGGCAGTCGGTTTTGTCGCTTTCGAGTAAACACATTTTAGCGGACGACCATTGCTACTATATCAAACATTTGAAGCATTTTGTTTACTTTTCAATGTATAAATAATGTGAAATGTCTATTTTAATTTAATTTATTTTAATTAGTAATTAGTAATTATCTTAATTAGTAAATTATGTAAAGAGTCATTAGAATCCAGTATCTATATGTCTATAATCCAATCAAACCAACAAAAGTAGGTTAATTTTTTTATGTAAAAGTATAAATTTTATTCCAAACATCAATTGTTTTGATATTCTTTTGTTTTTATTAAGTTCCTTTTTATTATCTTTTGTATATTGTTTCCCTATCATAAAGACGATGGTATAATATTTTTTAGAAAAAAATAAGGCTAATTAAATTAGGTACTCAAGGTAAACCTTGAGGTCAAAATAACTCGTGGCTTTGTAAACTTTGACTACAGAGGAACGGACTAATCAAAAGGCGTCATCTTTATACTAAATAAATTCTACTTTTCAGTTGATGTAAGGTAAGGATGACATCATCTTTATTAATGAGTACTGAATCAAACAAGCAAATGCGAAATTTTATTTTAGATTTGACAGAGAGGAATGAGCACGCTTGACAGGTCCTGTCTTTTAAAATTCAAAGTATGTAAGCTTGCCTGCGTAGAAGATAAAGCCGAAATAATAATTTCGGAAAGTAATACCATAATAAAATTAAAGTTATGCCGTTATTAAGAAACGAAACGAAATGTATTAATATGTTTCTTTTGAAGGATCAAAAACAGTTTTTGCAGAAAATAAATTTGATTAAGGTAATTCTTTGGTATTATTACATTGATGCCCTTTAGTTCAGTGGTTAGTTAGTTGGCCAGCTATGTACGGATTACGGATCGAATCACAAAATATTATACTTATAAATAAGAGAATAAATGGATCTATAAATAAGATCTGACGGAACAATATAGTCAAGAATGAAATTATAAACGCTCATATGGAACGATTTTTTTTAATATATACTCATAGTTAAGGAGACAATAGTTTCCTTAGACGTTGATGTTTTAAATCGTAGTAAATATATAAGAAATTCCAAGTACCTAGAAATTTGAATACTCTCATCGTAGAAATATATCGACAGTATTGTTAATTAATTCAAGTAACTCCATCTAGCGAAATTTCAAAGCTCTTAAAACCTTTCAATATTCATGGTATTCCAGTCTTTGCCTAGACATCGTAATTTTACACTTCGCTTTAAACTTTTAACTATTAGAGTAACATAAAATATTAAACCTCTTACAAAACTTTACTAGTTCTAAAATACTATACCTTTTTTAACTGATTTTTTAACTTCAATATGATGAAGAACATCGTTATTTGTTTGAGACAAATGGACTCATATTAAACATAGTATTGATTAAATAGTATTTCGCTAAACTACACTAAATTAAGTCAACAAAAGTAGAACACTATAAATAAATAGTAAAATGTAATACACAATTTTAAATCCACAATTTGTCTGTACAAATTGTGCACGTAATAACAAGCGGGCATGTGCAAAAATTAAATCAGACCAAAACATTCGTTTGCTCATAAAGGCTTTATTTAATAAATTGATTAATGCGTTGTCTATGTTAATTGATTCACATGTTTTGCCAGCTAACACGTTCCGGACAAAATTGCGGATGTTTTCAATTAAATTATAACTTCAACGTACGGAAAGTCACATTCCCGATATTTTAATTTGTAATTATTTGCATCATTTCGAAATTTAATTTTCGTAATCATTTTATCAAATTGTAATTTAAATGTAATATCATTTTATGTCGATGTTGAATGTTGTTTAAATTATTAAAATTCGATGAGCTTCAGAATTTCAATGCAAAATTAATTATTCAAATTATCTGGATTGATTAATACTTGCTTTTCAATGAATTCTCAGGTGTCAGTTCCACAACAAGAATAACCCTAGTATGCCCTTCTTCCTAAATCTATATATATAAAAGAAAGTCGTGTTAGTTACACTATTTATAACTCAAGATCTGTCGAACTGATTTAGCTGAAAATTGATGGGGAGATAGGCTAGAACTAGGAGACGGACATAGGAACTTTTTTTATCTTGTGTGCATTTTTTTTTATTCCGCGCGGACGGAGTCGCGGGTAAAAGCTAGTAGTAGTAACATCTTATAAATCTAATACAAGAATTAGGTTCTGAAACAATGAAAGCAGTAGACTTTATTAGGAAGGCCTTGAAGTTAAGCAACCTTTTAACTAAGTAATTGAAGTTGTAGACACCTTCGGTTTAACCAGATCTATGAGATTTAAGAGGACGACTAGATAGATAAAATCCCTGCAGCTTAAAACTACTACGTCTGGTAGTTAGCTTAACGTCAACTTACTAATCGTTGGTTTCTGAGACTGAAATCCCCGCCTAAAATATAATATTATCTCTGATTTCTCAAAGACAATGACAGGAATGACGATATATTTCATACGGAGATTTCCGTCTCAGAAACTAACGGTAAAGGACTTACTAGTCTTAAATGTTTTGATAGTTGTATAAGATGCTGTTAAAACATATTTACTTCGCAGGTTTTCACTAACACAAGAGAGAAGCAAGATAAATAACTTAGAGGAAAGGAAAAAGATAGTTATACATTGTTAATGTTGACTCGATAAAATATTTTACGGAAATTTGAATATAACTGGCTAAAGGTTAAATTAAATAATATGATTTTAAAACGTTACTCTGAAATAAGTATTATTGATTTGACTCATTGTGTTTTTAAAAATACTCTCGTTTGACCTTACTTTCAAATATAAGGCATGTCAATTGTATTTGGCTCGGTATGCGCAGAAAACCTAATCTCCTCCTCACGACTTATCGGAGTACAGAATAAGGTCGCGTAGGACACGATTGGGACAAAGGTTGTCGGTTGCCACTATCTATTGCAAATATATTTTTGGATAGATTAGTTTTTTATGCAGCATGTCAATTGATTATTTTTGCCCTACTGATTGGATATTATTCGATGTATGTATACGTGTGTCTAAATTTCACCGCCAAATACTTGTAAAACTTATATTATCTTTTTTTTTTCTAAGACAATCACGTCGACATATAATTTCGACAGATAGAATAGCAGTCGATAATTTAAACATTTTAAGTGTGCCAGTATTTGACAACATTGTTGGAGCTAAATTGGTCTGGTATTCGAAGTTTACCTTAAGTAATCACTTAGCAACCACGGTTTACGCTTCCGTGATTTATTAAATACCAGTTATTGCATAATATATTTATAACAGGTTGAGATATGCAATTATTGGCGCCTTAGGTGCGCCTGCGTATGACGTGGCTTATTGCAATTATCTTGCTTCATTTACAGTAATGAAGTCTTGGTAAGGAATTTTGTTTAATACCAGACGTTACTTGTAATATTTTTGTAATACAATGAAACTGTATTTATTTAAATCACGTTATCATCTCTTGTTTCTAACTTAATATAAAGTTTGCTGAAAGTTTATCTCTTAAATTATATTTCATTTTAATATGTACACAATTATGAGTTTCATATTTTACCATATAAGTTGCCTAATTTAGGCTTAGTTATAATTATAATTGCAATTCTAATGCACAGCAAGCATTAAAATCTAACTGAAGTTAGTTTAATTTGCTTAGAAATGTTCAATTTTCATTACTTCCTTTTCGACAAATAGTTAAACGTTCTAGCATTCTAGCTTTTATACCGTACTGTATGCAGTAACTTATACAATCTTAGATTCGTAGATTTGATTTTGCTTTTGACTGGTATTGGAGTGCGTGGTTCGAGAGGTCAGAGTAAAGTGGTCGCATGCCTGTGCGACTGGTATGCCTCCACGGTATTCACTTTCGTTCAGGAATGTTGTTTACATATTGCTATATACAGCTCTACGTATATTTTAAACTCTATTTATAATGTATAATTTAATAAACGCTTGTTTATTTGAGAAAGTAATTGTACTTTTTATCCCGCTTTACATTAGGTATGTGAAGCTCAGTTATAATTTAACATAAATAATTAAGATCTATATTTAATTAATTGAATAAAAATAATTTCAACCGAAGAAAGCACTAAAATAATTGCACCTAAAAGTAACGTGTAAATAAACGTAAGAACTGATTGCTCAATTTTATTTGTACTCCACTTAGAAGAATAAGACTTCAGGGCGTCGGACGGTAATTGGTATTGTCGGACGTAGGAAAGTACTAGATGCAATCTGTTTGCCCATTCAATTGCCAACAATGGCCGCGCCGTGCTATACTGTACACAAAGAGTTAGCATCAAGGTTATGTAAGTATTAGGGAAAGGCAGCGAAGGTAATTCTTGACACAATATCATTTGGACTTTCTTATTTTGGATTATTGTCGAAATGCTATTGATTTTTATTAATATATTGAGAATATCGCAGGATTTATAAAAACCTACTAAATGAGCAGAAGAAACAGCGCCATCTATTATCTGCGGTTTAAAACAAAAATATTCAAAATTATAATATAAACTAAGTAAACTGTAATAACCTATAGAAAACATTTTAATATTTAAGAATGTACTAAAATATCGAACAAAAGAAGAAATTAAAAGGTTGCTCTTGATCTTGATTCGTCTTTGACTTGTGTTTATTTACAATTATGTTCATACATGTAAACACGTACGCGTGTCGTAGTTTCCGAATAAGGGATTACATTCAATTACTACTGTAAATAAGCTTTCTAGATAGTGTTAAACTAATGAATAGATGAGATACTAACTGATGGTTTAACAGCAGTTAGAATTTAAATTATCTAATACTAGCTTCTATCCGCGACTCCGTCTTACGACATTTAAAAGAAAACTTAATTAGTAACCTGTGTGTTCTTTCAATCTATACGCCGAATTTCAGCGAGATCCGTTAGGCAGCTCTGGAAATACCTTCTAAAAAACATCCATCCATCCATCCAAGCAAATTAGTAAGATTGTTTTAACAAAATGCCAGTAACCTATCATTTTAGCAATCGAGTTTTAAAACTTAGGATCGATACGTAGTTTTATAAATTTTTCAAATGTTTTAAGGATGAAGACAAAAGAGCAGCGATTTATTTGATTTAAAAAAATAACCATCTTATCTCTAACATACACAACAATCATGATAACATGATTTGAAAATTAGCCATATTTTTAATATAGAATAGATATAAAAAGAAAAAAAAAACATTGATAAGATTACGATTCTCCTATGGCATCTTATTTTTATCATGTCGTTACATATGACTATTCTGAATATTAAGATCAATTGCAAATGCAGATTGCTGGCGGCAGATGTCACATTTAACAGGTGGTGGACTATGAATTCTCATCGACATAACACCTCAGCTTGTATCGCTCAGATTTAATATTAATATATTCTAAAGACGTCAACAGTTTCTTAGTTTGATGTCAATTTAATACAGTTAATAGAAACACGACTGGTTATAAGACAAGTGGTTATTTTAAAGTGTTTATTTAACACTAGCTTTTACCCGCGACTCCGTCCGCGCGGAATAAAAAAAAAAAAAAAAGAAAACGGGGTAAAAATTATCCTATGTCCTATTCCTGGTTGTAAGCTACCTGCCCACCAATTTTCAGTCAAATCGATTCAGCCGTTCTTGAGTTATAAATGGTGTAACTAACACAACTTTCTTTTATATATATAGATATATATAATATTGTCTATCCTAATCCTAAAGGTTTTCTTTAAGATTGATTTAATTATAGTCTGGAACAGCTGGTACGTGTTGTGTTAGAATCTAAAATATTTAAGACTAGTTGTCGCCCGCAACTCCGTCCGCGTAGAATTTAAAAAAAAACTTAACAAGTAGCCTATGTGTTCTTCCAGACTATATGTTCTACATGAATACCAAATTTCATCGTAATCCGTTGAGCCGTTCTGAAGATACCTTCAAACATCCATCAATCCATCTACAAATTCGTATTTATAATATTAGTACGATGTAAAAAATAATTCTGGTTGATATAAAAAAATGTATTCACCTTTTAAACTACAGATTTAGAAGGAAGGTAAAAAATATACAAATAAAATCCTTTTATCTGTAGCAACTAATTTCTTGTCGCCTACAAGCAATAAATTCTTCTTGTTATTTAATTGTTGTTAAAAATAGTATGAAGCAATATTTTTTTGGTCGACTGTAATGACACGGAATTGAACAAAAAGGGCAAGAAATAACGCGATGGATATATTTTCAGCAGAGGCGTTTCGCTTACCCGAAGGCAATTAACGCTATGAAAAGCCAATTTCTTCGAGCTAATGACACATTTTTTTGGTGCTCGTTTTACAAACGTTGTATTCTTTTATGAACGTCATTGTTTTAAAAGAGAGTTCACTTAACGTTAAGGAAAGGTTATTAAACGTAGATTTTTTAACTTCCATTCATCGTCATTATGGGGAAATATTTAAGTAGAAAAAGAAAACAAAACGATACAAAAAAAAAACGTGAAACGCAAAATCTACCAATGTTGAACATTAATAAAAAAAATAGGTATATAAATTCAACCCGTTTGTGAGAACTAAATTGAAACGAAAAGTTTAAAATAAAAAACATTTGGGCTCTTCATACACAAGGGAACGTAAATATGTATGTAGTATTTAAAGCCCGTCTCTTGCAACATGTTTGTCAAGATCTTCCGCAAAAAAGTCGCCGCAATTGTCAAGATGGTGGAGAAAATCTTTACAATTGACATATAGTCGCTATTCGTATACTGACTGAACAAACGACTCTCATCGACGATTCAACGTTGTGTGTACAGAGTGCGAGCAAAGCGATACTCGTAACCCTAGGATACAATATTAGTTTGGAAAATTTACGATTCCTTATTTAATTACTAGAAATATACATAAGCGGTAATCTTAGGATTCACAACAGTATTATACAAACTATATACATAAATAATTTGACTATTGGATCGTAATGCTAAATAATTTAATCCCTGTGTACGTGGGGGCTTAGAATGGACAAGGTTTGTTATCTTATGTTTACATAACATAAGAAATCTCAATCCTGTAGCTTTTCTCTCAGGAATACGTGTTAATTATCTACTTGATGAGTTATTTGGGCCGTATCCTCGAATACTAGAATGTAATTTATATTAAATACTATGAAAGAAAAGGTAAAAGAAACGTAGCTGGACGTATAATGAAAACCATTTCAGTACTCATTTCTTTTATACCTTTTGAATATAGTACTCAAACTTATTATTGACAATATTACAAGTAATGTTTTTCTTTTTTTTTACTTTTGGTACTTGACAAATTTATTGGATGGCAACATTAACAACAAAAACTATAGAGCCACTATCACATTAACGAAATATTGAGTCACTCGTAAAAAAGTACACAATACAATTTGTACCTCAAATTTAGAACACATCTAATATATAAAATTCTCGTGTCACAGTTTTCGTTGCCATACTCCTCCGAAACGGCTTGACCGATTCTCATGAAATTTTGTGAGCATATTCAGTAGGTCTGAGAATCGGACAACATCTATTTTTCATACCCCTATTAAGTTTTTTTTAACTGCGCGCGGACGGAGTCGCGGGCGACAGCTAGTTTTTTATAAAATTGTTATAATCAAAGTACCGTGTAATAACCGTTGTACTGTACTATAAACATGACAAATGACGCTATTTATCGATAGATGGCGTTGTTATGCAAGCTGCGAAGCGATCAACGCTAATGTTGTGGCGAAACACCTACAAGCATTCGTAATAATGAAACGGAACGTTAACGCTAATGTTGGCTCTTTAACAGGTTATTGAAATGGGTTTTTTTATCCCGTAGAGACGATAGTCTTGGATAATAAGGGAGCTATTTAAGCTAGCTTGGTACGGAAAAGTATTCTTTTAAACAGTTTAGGTAAACCATTTTAAATAATTACTTGGACTTTTACATTGTCTAAATATTCTGACGATAAAACTTCTGTTCGACTAATTACAATTTCATTAAAACTATCAAATTCGGACGGTAAATATCAGTTAATACTGACTGATGTATTGACATTTGGGTTTAATTTATAACCGTGGGTTTCTGAGACTATGTATAAAGCATATCGTCATCAGTTTCATCTTTAACAAAACAGAGAAAAAAATATTTTTTTAACGGAGATTTTGGCCTCAGAAACCTACTGTTATAGATGTACTACATTATACCGAAATACTTATTCATTACGATACAATATTTAAATGATATTAATTAAATTAAATACTTATATCACAGGTCCTAAGTATCAGGACAATGATCCCCAGAATTATGAATAACTTTATATGGACATTCATGAGATAAAATTGTTGTTAGGGATGTTGGTTCTTAAATAAATTAGACTTGATTATATGGAGAGTAGACGAAATGTGCAGGATCACGTTATGTGATAATATTGAAAATGATATTTGACTCTGAATTTACGATACTAGTTAAGATTGTACGTAAAATGTCATATATTAAGACTTCTTCAGTTTATTGTGAGAGTTGCTTAGTGTTGAAGCTAACATTGTAGGACTACTTAAGTAACGATTATACGACTTATAACTTTCAGTGCAAATGTGGCATAATTTTTAGTTTGTACTGACATAGATGCTTACTTTTTTTACTTAGAATAATGTTGTTTTTGATCATACTACACTAGTTGTCGCCCGCGACTCCGTCTGCGCGGAATTTGAAAAATATATATAATAAGTAGCCTATGTGTTCATTCAGTCTATGTTCTACAACTGTGCCAAATTTCATGAAGATCCGTTGAGCCATTCCGAAGATACCTTCCATCAACCGAAACATTCGCATTTATATAAGTCATCATCTCCTTGACCTTGTCCCACCTACGTAAGGTCGGTGCACCAGGTTTCCGTCTTCCAAATGAATCTGTCTGCCGTCATCTCCATTGTCACCCCCTTCTTGATCATGTCATCTTTCACGCAATCCATCCATCTCTTCCTAGGCCTACCTCTACCTGTGTACCTCCACACTCATACTTAACGTTCTCTTTGCCACATGCGATTCTTCCCTCCTCATACCATGCCCATATATATTAGTAAGATTGTAATTTGTGATTTGCTGGCCACAAAATTAGTAGTATCTCTTTTTAATAGTTCCAATTGGATATGGAGACATAAAGACGTTTAAACTGATTTAATTCTTGTTAATTTATAAAACAAAGGCAATAACTTTTAGATTCGAACAAAACATGAATAGCAATTGCTTTGTAAACGGTAAGAGGAAACAAATGTAACTGAGAGGTCAGTCGGGGGCTTCTATTGTTTACATCCATTGTCTATAAAAATAGTTTCTTATGTTTTAATCTAGGCCATATAGCAAAGTCGCCTGCAGCTGCGACTTACAATGAGAAAGCGAGGTGGAGTTTCTGTTTAAATTATCGGACAGAAGTTTTGCTTGAAATATTGCACTTAGTAAAATAAGCGGCCGCCATTGTGGGGAATATTCACGGAGGCTTTTAATGATATATATATAGACTTACTAAGATATTGAAAGTGTACTGGAGTTTAATATTTATAAAACAATATCGATTTAACTAATAGATTATCTACTAATTGTTTTTTTTATATTTAATTTTATTGTGTATACATTCTTTTATAATTTTAAGTCAGAACAAACTTTGAAATTTTTTCCAATTCTATAAAAGTTTTGTAAATTCTTGTTAAAACGTGGATAAAGTAAAATCTTGGAATTCTTTCTTGGAAGTTCTTAACATAGCAAAAATTTTTCGTGAAAATGTTAAAAAAAACAATTTTTAAGGAATATCATAAGAAGTATAAAACCATAAAAATAATTAATTATGTTGAATAAATTAAGCAAAGTAGAAACAACATAATTATTTTTATAGCGTATAAAAATAACACATTTTTTATTTATATTATAAGTAGGTATAGACCCAGAAAAAATAAGTATCGATAAATTTGTTAACATCAAAGTTATTTTAAAACGTATTTTAAATGCTGAAATTACGTTTAAATGTCTCTAAAGTTTTAGAACTCAAAGTCACCGAGATCAAAAGCGATTTCGAAAGCGAATTGTCGAGTATTGCCCTCTCACGACAAGTCGCAATAAGCCTTCGTCAAATAAGCGCAGTCTGAAGAACGTTTTTAAGAAAATTACAAACGATTTTGTACTTTTCACATTAAATTAGTTAATGTTAAACAATTTTGTATATCAAATGATTTATTTTAAGCCGCTTTGGTGTTTGATGTTAATTTAATATTATTTGATATTTCATTATTACAGATGGTAGAATAAATCTTCTTCCATTTGTAATTATACGCTTATTCATACACGAGCGTTTTTTTAACGCCGCGTTAAAGTTATGCTGGAACGACAAACCACAAATACTCTTGTCCCGTTCGTCCAGTGCTCAAAATGCAATTCTTAGCGATTAAAACATCGCAATCTAAAAGCACTACCGTATATAAATATTTGTTTTAAGCTGGTTAGTATTTTCCTAAAAAATATTACATTACATTTTACCCATTCAGCCTGAAAAGCGTAAAAACTCTTAGATGTAAAAAAACTCAGTTACAACAAACATTTATTTACAAGATATTAGCTTTTCGAGTCATTTGATAAAATAGTACTTAAGAAAATTCATGAAAGAAAAAGAGAATATAAGATTTTCTAACGGAGTTCATGAAAGAGGTATAAACGTGTTTCTTAGGTAATTTTCGCCTGGCTGAGCTTTTTGCCGGAACGGAGGTATCATTTTATTATCGTTTTAAATACTTTTGGAATAGCCGCTGAGACTCTCCGCTGGATTTAAGTATTTTAACGCGTTGTAGAAAATATCTTGTTTTATTTTTTCGAGTTTTATTTTTATAACGATCAGAATTTTGTTACTATTTTATATTCTTTATCTACCTTTTTTTTAATTTTATTTAAAAATCTTACATATTCATAACCTGTTGTAAGTTGGTAGGCAATTTTGGTTTGGTATGAACATGTTATGCGAAAGGAACAATCGCATATAACGACGAAGGTTTAGAAAAAAATTTACTATTAAAGGAGGTTAATATTTTGATTTAAAATCTAAATCTGATATCTACGAATAAATCTAATAATCATAAAAGTACTTGTGAATCTTTTCGGTTAAACGCGTTTATAAAATGTTCTTTTACCGCGAACACTTGGTTGTTTTACGAGCATTTATA
Organism: Papilio machaon; assembly: GCF_912999745.1. Classification (NCBI taxonomy): domain Eukaryota; kingdom Metazoa; phylum Arthropoda; class Insecta; order Lepidoptera; family Papilionidae; genus Papilio; species Papilio machaon. Next base: position 2,633,888 of record NC_059997.1, read on the forward strand.
GATCCTAATGTTCGTGTCACGGTTCTCTAGTGATTAGCGGTGACTGTCTTTATAGGTCATTCCGTGAACACCCACCGACGCTCTTTTACTGATGCTATTTCTTTTTATAGCATCATCCAAAATTACGTCTACTCTGATTACATTATTACTATTTAAATTAAGCAAATCAGTTCTCTTTGGTGATCTATTTAAATAATTTATTACACAATGTTCAATTAACAAATAAAAAAACGAATGACTTGTTTGTACCACACTAATATAATGTTTCTAATGCTTCAATTTTTCGAATCCATTATCTTAACTAAGATTGGTTCTAATCTGTTTCTGCTTTGAATCAAAAACAGATACACGGACTTAGCAATCACAACTGGATTTTATCGCACGTAAAACGGCTATAAGCTTACTATTGTCTTTATTATTCTCTATGTTTTTATTTCTAAACTTAATAAGTAGCCTATGTGTTCTTCCAGACTATGTTATACATCTATACCAAATTTGATCAAGATCCGTTGAGTCGTTCTGGAGATACCTTTAAACAAACATACATCCATCCATCTAAAATTTCGCATTTCATATTAGTAAGAGTATTACAGTTTCTGTTTTGATATATTCAAATAAAACTGAATATAAGGTAATAGATTCAATACTTGCGTAACAGTTGTGTATAAAAATGGAATAAAAAAAACGGCAATAGTGAATCGACCGCAAAAGGGCTAGGTGTTGTTGTACCGTTTGCAAAACAATTTAGCGAGCACCGATGTTCTGTTCACGCGGACAGAAATAAATGCGGTTGACTTTATAAAAGCTAATACAAAAGGAAAGTATTGCAGATTTACTCTATTTCAATGCGAACAATTCTGAAACAGTGTTTTTATATTTGCACAATATTGGCTCTTATTTGCGTAAAGAATTTTTAATGAAAATAGTTGTACATTTTATATATTTTTGTGAATTCCATTTTCATATATTTAAATTTCATTTTCAATAAATAAATACTGATGGAATTTTAATTCTATAAATACAGTGGTAAATGTAAATTGCGAAATTCGTATTCCAACATTTAATTGCACTCCGAAATAACAAAATTTTAACAGAAATGAAAACAAATCTTTATATAAAAGTTGGAAGTTCTATTTATGGTTATGTTTGTAAAATAATAATTTGTATTTGCGGTTTACATTACATTTAAAACATTAATATTTAGTTTCAATTTATTCCTCGCGAAAATTAAACAAAAAAATTAAAGTTTTTTAAACCTTATGCGCCGACCCTACATGTGTGGAATAAGGCCAGGGAGATGATAATGAAAATGTTGATTCAGTAACCATAATTCCAAAATAAGCAGCATATCGCTAAATGAAATAATTATGATGATGATGATGATGATGTAATCCCGGCCGATATCGGCCACGGCGACTGACTTCAGCTCCGGTTTTGACGTTGGTGTGCTCGCATGTGGCTTATGTAGCCAATTTTGTTTGCGAAAATCCTCGCACATTGCGGACATGAGAGCACACCGTTTCGTAAATAATTAAGAATTAAATCTAATAATAGTAATAATTATGAGTCCATAACCCGCTAATTAAAATAATCTGCTTTTATTTTGATAAATATTTTCTAACTGGTACCATTGGTTAGTTAAAGTCACGTAGATTCTAGAATCTAGATAGTGTATGTTTAAGTATATTGAAATTGGCTACACAATTACGTAAACAATTTAAGCGGAGCCGAGTCTCAGATAGTGCTTGTTTATGTCTGAACGTCAGTTGCTTGAGACGACAACCAATTTAGCTTTCGCTGCATCTAGAAGCGAATTTATACGTTACCAATAATATTTATACCATTCGAAATAAATAGGCAATAGAACATTACATAATAGACAACTGATAAATCAAAAAAAAATATATAGGCTAGGGATGCAATGAGTTCTGTTGAGTTAGTATGACAGCGTTTTAAGTACCACAAAAATATTGAGTACCTATTATGAGTCAAGTGAAAATAGTATGAATGTTAATATTCTTTATTTAAATACTTTGCTAACCTTCTTCGTCTCTAAAACAATGAGGTTAGGTACTCAATGGTATATAAATATATTACTAGAACTAGTTGAAAACCAGTCAAACGGCCCTTGCAGTAGTCGATGTCTCGGTAAACTATCGGCTGGGCTGTAGAAAGTTGCATTTACTCTCACTGTACTTCAGCCCGTCTCCATATCTCTTAAACGACGAGAAAGTTCAGAAAAAGAATACTGTAAAACGCTTATGATTTTATCTTTATTCCTTATACAATGATAAAGATATTATTTTAACAATTATGTTAAAGAAATTTGCCAAACCGCTTCAAATAAGCGCGAAATAATTTTTCAAAGATTAAGTGATATTGCCAAAAAGTAAGAGATATATTCAAAGAGTAAGAACATATTTTTGTAAAAGTGTTACATAACTGGAAACTAGCAGTAGGGTGATACTTGGTAAGGTATAGTTTTTACTAAAATATTTGATATTCAGTAAAGTTTGACCAACTTTTTCGTAAATAGAAAAAAAAATACAGACCAATTGATAACCTCCTTCTTTTAGAAGTCGGCCAATGATCGTTAACCTTTCTCGAAGGATGTGGTTGCAATCATTTATTTAGAATAATTCATTCCTCGCATTTATAATGAATAATTCGGTTGAATAAATTACTGAAATAGATATTCTTATGTCGGCATATTAATGACTCCCTAACTTCGCGTGAGAAGTCTCCACTTTTCATATTAAATTCACTGCAACAAATTAGCACCTTTTGCTTATTATAAAAGATTGCTTTTGTCCGGTACAATTACGAGGGTGAATTTTCGTATGAATGTAAATAACGAAATTGTTCAATTTTAAAAAGATTTTTGATACAACACTTTCGGGATCGAATTATTAATTACCTATTTCGTTTTACTTTAGCTCATTCTAAATATAGACGAAGTCACGGGCGCCAACTAGTATGAATGTAAGGCCCTTCATACAAAGGTGATGTAAATTTACTAAACCTGGCGATTTTAGGCGCTAAGCGACTTAAGCAATATAATGTCAAAGAGGTTTGTACACAGGCACGCGTCACCGATATTTCGTCACTAAAACCAGTCAATCGTTACTTATTCGTCAAGATCGTCGTGAGAAAAGTTGCCACAATTTTCAAGATGACGGAGCAAATCTATACAGTTGAAGTTTTTATATACCTGTACTGACTGAATAGACAGCTCGTGTCGACGTACTCGAGTCGGCCTTTAAATATGATATTGTAAAATTTAGATTGATTTCTACGAAGTACCCCCTTAAAGTGTTTGTTTTCGGGAACGACTGATATAAAAAGTGAAATAAAATATTTGCTTTAGCAGCATCCTGACATTTTAAGGTCTTTTCGGCACCGCCTATGACCCATTAAGTGCGGAAATTTGACGAGCTAGTGTAATATAAATTTTGTTACGTGTATTTTATCGTTTCGGTTTTTATGAGAAACGTAAAGAAGGCCTCTGAATCTTAACGCTGTTTAAAAATGTTGTTACACTAGAAATCGTCTCAAGTTACGATCTGCGTTAATATAAAACATCTTTATATTTAACAACGTAAATAAGATTATATTATTATTACTTATTTTAGATAAAAATAAGCAAGAAATAAAGAAAGAAGGAAGTAAATAATAAACAATATTTTCAAAAACTTATTTTATGTAAAGAACTGCGATCGCCCTAAAATTTGTCGGCGCAGAATTGAAAAGTACCATACATATGTATCAGCTACCTTCCCATCAAAGTCACGTCAAAACGTATTCAGCCATTCCGGTGATTACCCAGAACAAATGGCTTTGTGGACAGACATACAGGTAGACAGGCAAAAAAAAATAAAAAAAATGGTTTTTCGATATCCTAACGCATCACGTGTAAGAAATCTGACTTTTTTTTCCTATAATACATACAGACACTTCAATATTATTAATATGTATTAATTTAAAGGTAAATAAATAAAACTGTCAGGTAAATTTCCACGTAACCGCGAACCTTTGATTATTTCAGAAAGTTTCAAAGTAGAGGTGTAAGGTAGACACCTTCAAAGTTTCTGATACCGATCTCGTATCGTAAAACCGTCGACTACTTACTTATAACTTGCTAACTTGTTTTGATTAGACACTTTTACGATTTTGGTTAGGTGTTTGATGAAATCTTTAATTATTGTTTAGTTTAAAACTTTATGCTTAAAGAAAGGAACAAAGTTTATGTTTAACGGCTTAATAGAGCTTTTAATTCATTTCAAAAGGAAATTGAATTTTGATAGAAATATTTAAAAAATATTCTTATTTAAATTATAACATCTTTAGTAGCCTACTAGTATCCAAAATTAAAAAATAAATAAAATCTTTAATTTTGAATACCTTAAAGGTAAAAAAGATATAGAGAATTAGTTCAGTTAACTTTGCATCCAATTCAATTTTATAATATTTATTTATTTTACTAAAAGAAAAGAAAGCAACCTATCCCATTCTCAAGTCTTTAATGCATTTATTCCAAGTTGTCGACGTAATTTATACAAAGAAATAAAGTACTCGAATGGCATCAACTGAAATGGAATACGAAATACGTGACTGGGAAGTTTTATGTTTCTTGTTTAACTTCTAGTACCTTAGTACAAAGACGCACATAAATATGAAGAAGCGACGATAACTGATGAATTTATGTTATGAAATAATACCCTTGAATTCACAGTAAACCGACTTTTATATCAACGATTCCGACGTAATAATTCTTAGGACAATGACGTCATGATGGCATAGAAATAAAACATGTTTTGGCACAGATGCTTCTTAAAAGGAAATCCGCAGTAACATCAACAAATAAATAATGTAATTAGGCTAAGAGTTACTTGTAGTCAAGGAGCTCTTAGTTTATAAAACTCAATTTATAATCGAATGGATGAAAGATTAAATATTCTTTAATTTTCATAAAAATTACTCAACAAATAAACAATCGTTAGCAATAAATTAAAAAAGTTTATTTAAAAGTCTTGATTCATAACAGTCCGCAAACAAACTTTTTGCAAATATTTATTTCGCGCGTAAAAGGGGAATAACTCAACGCGATGAATAAAAAAAAAACGTGACAACGCCACCAATATACATCCTGTATCTGAATACATCGTGACAAAACGCTCGGAAAATATTGCGGAAAAATGCGAACCACGAGAAATTACACGTAGCCTCGACACGATAAAGGTCCGTTCACATTTTACATCCTTGTGTCCATAATGACATTTGAAAATCAATATTTTAAGTTCTAATCTATAATTAAATCCATCTAATACAATTTGTATGTATGTTACATATAACATAGAATTACCTTTGTTTTTTTCAAAGATAACTAAACGCAACATTTACAGTCATGCTATCGCAAGTTCATTTTGCCAACAATGCCTTAAATTAATATAAACAAAATTGTAGATGTTTCATCATATTATCTTATTAATATTATACATGCGAATGTTTAGATGTATGGATGGATGGATGTTTGTTTAAAGGTATCTCCGGAATGGCTAAACGGATCCTGATGAAATTTGGCACGGTTGTAGAACATAGTCTGGAAGAACACATAGGCTACTTATAAAGTTTTTTTAATGCCGCGCGGACAACTAGTAATATTATAAACGTGAATTTTTTGATGGATGGATCGATGGATATTTGTTTGAAGGTATCTCCAAAACAGCTAAAAGGATTTCGATGTAACTTGGCATAAATATAGAATATAGTCTAGAAGAACACATAGGCTACTTATAAAGTGTTGTTAATTGTGAGCGGACGGTGTCGCGGGCGACAGCTAGTTAATTAATAAAGCTCAAAGAGGTTCATTGTAAATAATCCTTTATACCTGAAAAGTAGCAATCGTATAGTAGGATTGATTTTATCGAATATATTCGTTAATAATATTAGCCCATTTGTTATCTTTATTGTGTTCCCTTAGTAAATACGAGATTGTGTTCACTCTTTTGGAAGAAATAATTTTTTCTTTCTTTTGTGATCTCCCACAAAGACTCATCAGTCCCGATACAAAGTACATGAGACGACGAATTAACTTTCATTTATTTCGTTTTATATCAATGTTAACTTATTCAGTATCAATTTAATAGTACATATGTATCTTGTTATAATGTTTTTTTTTTTAGGTTATTTGAGAACAGCTGAAATTACTAATAGGATTTGTAATTTACAATTGGAAATTTTTCTAACTTATAAATACTGAATTTTCTAGATTTGTTTGTATAGAAAAATAAAAAATGATCTTAAAGTTTTACGAAAATGTTACACTAAATTTTACAAGTAATAAGTTGTCGAAATTAATTTATTAGTTTCATGCTCTTTTGAAATTCTATGTTTAACAACATAAAATTTTACTTAAAGTATTATGTAGGCACCAGTACTATATGTAAGATAAACACAAGATATTCTGTAAAATAAAAAAGATAAACACGAATATTTGTAAGATAAACACGTGATGAAATACTAAACCTAAGTATCTTATTTAGTTCTATAATTATTATTAATACTCTTGCATCACTGAAATGTAAAATATCTTTCGATATTATTCTAGAAAAAGCTGGGTTTTTAATAACTCATGTTTTTTAATCTCACAGTGGGATTGAAGTATATCGGGCGGATTGCACGACTCCATTAGGCATATTCGTTTGGCAATCTCGAGTGGCATGACCTAGGTGTGAGTTTCAATACCCAACTGAAATCCTAGAGGCTTTCGCGTATCCAGTTTCTGTCAACGAATATGTACTTTTCGATCATTCATATGTGATTACTATCGAACGTTTTATATTCGATGAACGTTTACTAATGATGTATTTTTAACAACGAGTTATTTTATACAATTATTCACTTAATTTGTTAACACGCCGTACGAAAATCTCTTGTTATTGATCCAAGGAAGAGATTTTCGTACTTAGTTAATACTAAAGTTTGGAAGTCTGTAGTAATTACTTTGAAATTTCTTCATTTGTCATCTTTATTTATTGATTTTTGAGCTGTAACAACTTACAATTTGCTATTATTTGTTTTATTAATTATTAATGTATTATAATATTAATTTTAATTAATTATCTAATAATCTTAATAAAATTATGAATGCGAATGTTTTGAGATATGGATGTTTCTTAGAAGGTATCTGTAAAAGAACTCAACGAATCTCGATAACATTTGGCATAGATGTAGAACACAGGCATATAGGCTATGCATTCCTCCAGGCTATAATCTAGGTCAATTTTTTTTAAAATTCCGCGCGGACGGAGTCGCAAGTGGCAGCTAGTTAAGCAATGACAATTAGCCTTTACAGTGATTATCGTCAGTTCAATTTATAGTTAGCGTTATAAACTATATTTATTAAGAAAACAGGTATTTAGAATCAAACTAGTTTCTTTGCAGATAACCACTTCTTGCATAAACTTATACATCATGAAATTCAACTATTTGTTTAGAAAGAAAGTTTTAATTCTATATCTAAAATTAAAAATATACATTTTCAGTAAAAGTCCTTCAAGTCACAATTATGTATTAGCATATCATTGAATAAGATCCCGACGTTACAATGTTACATGTAAACAAAGACGCGACAAAAACAAAAAAATATTCAAACGCAAAAAACGGAGGTGACAGACTAAAAAATACAGCAGAACCGCGAATATGATAGGCGGTGTCGTATGTTGTTCGGTTTCGGTTACCGCTACTTCTAGCGTTACTGTAACAAGAGGCAGTGAAATCGCGGCCGGGGACGGGGGAATAGGACTGGAAACTAGCTCACTTTGTTCATTCAAATAGTCGTATGTATTGTATACCCACGGGATATGACTGTCGGCGCAAGTGAAATGTATACCAGTATTCAATGTTCTCCTAGAAAGTAAAACAAATTGTAAGAATATATTTAGGACTAAATATAAAAAACTATAAAACTTCTGTCTTTAATTTGAATCAATAACTACGAAACTAAAAGTTGTTTTTTTTATACGTAATAGTTAAGTATCCGAATGCCATCTTAGTTTCGAAAGGAAGTTGACTCGCTGTTTTTTAAATAGGCCAATGATTTTTAAATTTCAGATTTTTGTACAAAAATTTATGAATAATTTCGGTATAATGTAAAAAGCAGCTATAAATTCCTGTCCTTATTTCATATCAAAAATCTTGATCCTTTTAAATCAAAACACAATGACGATCAAAGAAAAAGTATTTCTGTCCTATCTTACAACGCTTGAAGAACAGTCGTAGATATGGCAGAGCAAGTTTCTTCACTCCATCCAGAGTACAAGCTTTTAAGAAACTTTGCCAACGATCCTGTTACCGAGTTTATAAAGAAAAATACCGATACATTTTTCCTCGCTGTGAAATCGGAAAGTTTTACCACAAGATTCGGAAGATAGTCTTTGTGTATTGAAACCTGCGGTATAGAATAGTTCCTTAAACTGAATTCCTTTCTGTTTGTTGATTCAACAAATAATTACAGCTCCATATACTTTTGGTGTATTGCAGAGTTCTTTTATAGTTATTCAGTAGCTCTATTATAAATATAAATTATTTTAGTTGCACTTTATCATATTTTCCATAATAATAATGCATTGAACGAAAATTTACATTTGAGGATAATGGCAAAGGAGACAGTTTAAAAAGTTTACCTTCGACATATTAAAAATAAAATTGAATTACTATTTAAAACTTAAGTAATTAATTTCAACGATAACTTAATGAAATCCTAAAATGCCATGAACTATTCATCATATAAACCTATATCTGGCATTAAGTTGACTAAATAAGAGATATCGAATGCTAGTTAAGTTAATACGAGCCCTAACGTTTCTAATTACAAACCGCTTTGCAGTGACACACATTTCAAAAACATATCTACATCATTTTATCGTGATTAACCAACGTAAATTATCTTTGACTTTATGTTTGCAGTGTTTTTATAGTATATTTTTACACTAGTAGTTATATCTCAATGTATCCTAATTTTACAGTATTTTCTTCTTATATTTCAGATATACGATACACCAGAGAGTACGCGACCGAAGAAATGGTCATCGAAGTTAAAATTGAACACGTCAGGAAGCTCCAAGTCGTCAGAAAAATCTCCTGACAGTCCATACATGTATGGAACTGTAAGCGGTCCACCCGGATCTGCTCTGTCTAAATCAATGAAGTATGCGGAAACATGGCTATATGGGTCAGTTAGAACTCCAACACCGCCTGTACGACCCAGTGTGTTTTCATCTTACCCCGAGATTCCGGGACCAGTGCTAATTAGCACACCCCAAAAACCAACTCCTCATAACTATGCAGTTATTCTATGTTCCTGTCCTGAGTACCTAAATGGTACCAAGAAAACCAGCTCAACCAAAGTCAGTATTTGTAAAAAATGTAAGGGATCTCGTTTGCCATTAACAATAGCTGAAAGTCCACGAATGTTAGTAGGTGGAACTGTTAGAGGTCCGCAAGTAAGTCGTGATACTGGATTACTAAGAGCAGGTACAGTTCGAGTACAGAACAGTAAGTCAAGGCCTAGCATACTTAAATCAAATGGAGACTCTACTGATCCATATGATCTTATGAGAAGAAGCCGACTAGTACCTCCTCATGAAGCCCGAATAGGAAGTCAGTTCTCAACAACAAGGTCTAGAGCAAAAAGTATTAGTCCTTGTAGGATTAAGAATAAACCCATCATTCCAGACACTCTTGCGAAAAGTAGGAGTAAGTCCGTTAGTCGTGTTAACGAGTTATGGGTTGAAGAGGAGACTAATGCAAATGATTATAAGAAATCAATACTGTCTTGTGATATCAATCCATATGATTTAGTGAAGTCAAGCGGTAGCTCGAAATCATTAGCTGAAAGTGAATTTGATGACGAATTCGGTGACATATTTCCAGAATCATTAAAAAATAAAAATGGAAAAGATACAAGATATACCAAATCAGATTCTAACGTTAAGGCCATTAGCGGACAAAGAATACGTATTTCTAATGAATCCTCAAATCGTAGTACTGAATCACCAGATTTTGTCCCCGATAATGATCTCAAAAAATCACAATATAAAAGTCATGAAACTTCACCATCGCTATCTTTACCAAATATTAAAAATGAGGGAAAGAAAACGGTATCACTAAGTAAAAATAGTAGTAAAAAAATTTTAAGTATGTCTACTTCCAATCGTACAAAACCCAAAAGTGTTTCTCCTAAGCGACCCCCTAGAAGGAATAGAAGTGTCAGAATAGATGATGATAGTGAAAGTGATAATCAAAAAATTCCAGACAGGAATTATAACAGAAAATCACTTCAAGACCTATCTCGCAATTCGAAGTACAAGAACCAAAATAATGACACTATTAAATCGATTTTAAAGAAGCCAAAAAATTACAGTAGCCCTGATTCAAATGCGAAAACTGAAACATCTGATGATTCGTTTGATTACAAGCGAACAAATTTTTCTCAATTTTACCTTCCGAAGCCTAATGACAAAGGAGTGATCTCACCTAGTAATAATTTAAATAGAAAGCGTGTACAATTTTTAGTAGAAAAAGAGGAAACAAAAGTAATCTATACAGCCGAATTAAACCTTCAGGACAATACTATAAAAGATAATATAGAAGGAAATAAACCAGAGCAAGAAGATTTTGAAATTGTTGCAGAAGGTGATATTGTTAGCAGCACTCTGGAAATATGTGACGAAAAAGCAACAGACGTAATAACTGAGTCATTTAAAGACGATAAAAAAGTTGAAGAGGAAAATCCCGTCATCAAAGTTGAAACCATTTTTGAAAATATTGCTACCAAAACAAGTAATGGTGAGACCACTAATACCAATGATCATACTAAATCTGATGGTAGGTGCAAAGTAATTTTATGTCGATAATTAATTCAAGTTTGTTAACTTTCTTTGTTTTACCTTTTCTTATTTTGGTTTGTTTGTTTCAGATAATAATATACCAAAAATTCCAGCCTTGCGGCGATCAGAATCTGAAAGATTAAGTTCGATTCTTTCTATTTCTCCGCCAAAATTTTTAGATACCATGGCTTTGCGTTCTAAGCCAAAGCATGGACACACAAGTCAGGTGTTTTTGGAGTCTGTTACTGAAAAATCCGTTACTAACGAAAGTAACATCTTACAAATACAGGGCCTCAATGAACAAGAATTCCAGGCTAAACATGAAGACGAAGAGAACGAAAATCTTAGCGACAACAGTGAAATTACAAGAGAAGTCTTGAAAAACTTACGACGCGGAATTTCCTCGTCCCCAGAGCCGCCTCCGAGATTGAAATATAAAGAACGTGGAAAGAGCAAAAAACAAAATTATGTAAAAGCTCGTTTTATTCGTAATAATTCGTCAAGTTCAACGAGTGACGAATGGTCTGACGGAAATGACTGCGAACAGAAAACTGTTTTACGAGTTAAACAATTTGATTCAGATGAAGCTGATGAAATAAGCACAAGTAAAAATTTTTTGCGTATTATTGATAATGAACCCAAAAAGACATCAATTCAAATTAACGGAAGTGAATGTTATTCCACCATGAATGTAGGAACTGACACACCAATTTATTTATCATCTGTGGTAGTTAATGATGATTATGGAAACACTTGCAATACATTTCAAACAGGCACAACTGTCACGATTAGTGTGGGAGGTCCACAGAAGGACATGAAGAAGTCTAAAAGTCAAATATACATCGGTGCGGTATTTTCTGAAGCAGAAGTAGGCATAGATGAGTCAAACACATATGAAGATATCTGTAATGACTCTACCAAAAGTTACGATACATCAGGTTCATTTAACAATAGTACTGTGAGTGATGTTTCATCTATATTATGTGACCCGGTCGAAGCAGTTAAAAGAAATCTTGTACCTCACGTATGTGGTAAGGTTACTGATACCTCGAATAACTCAAATGAAATCGATGAAACCGAAGCAGTAACCGAAAACCAAGCGGAAAATGGAAACTTTGTTACAAAATTATTTAATGATCCCTTTTTTGGTCATTTAGCAGAAGGCCTTGATACAGATTTAGTAAAAAAACTTATTGAAAATTCATTAATAAAACTCCAAGAAACAAAACATCAAGAAGGGACAGATAGCAGCAAAGGAACTATTGAAAAACTTATAGAAAGCTCTCTTATTAATATGAAGAGTGATCTTGCAAAAGACTCGGAACAAGAAAAGGAACAACAAAGTAATGAAGAAACAAGTGTGAAAAAAGAAGAAGTCAACACATCGGTTGTTGTAGATAATGACGACAATGGCTGCTCTGCTCCCTATGAAAGTATGGAGTACGAGAGTGGTACAATGGGAGTTTTCTCAGATCTTGAACCTATGTCAGATTGTTACAATGCTTCAGCTAGCGAATTATCTACAGAGGATGAAACTAATTCTACTAGATCAAAATTTTATCAGATGCTCGTAGACGCTGCATTATGTGATATAGAAATTTCTAATAATGCGGACGATGATCACCTTTATGAATCTATTCGACTTAACTCAGATCCAATATATGAAGAAATTGGGGATATGCCACCCCCATTACCGGTTAATCCACCGCCTAATTCCCTTTTGATTCACGAAGATGAAAAACGTAGTGGATCTCGTTCAATTTTTGAAGGAGCGTCGAAATACGACATTTTGTCCTATTTAGTTGATGCCAAAGAGAGAGGTATTGATGATGAAGAAACGTATATCACGAACTATGGCAATGAAAGTGAAGCACCGGCCTTAGTAAATGAATCAAAGGATAAACAAAATAGTGGAATTTCAAAAAATCACCTAAGTAGTAACACAAGTCAATTGTCTAACGCATCAGATTCTAGTGAAGATAATTCTTTGATAATAAGTCATGAATCATTAGAGAAAACTGTTGTATGTAAAAAGACATCAGCAGAAATTGAAAGAAACGATTCGGGCGTAGGTTCTGAAACAAGTAAGTCCTCAAGAAGCAGACTGCAGGGTAAAAATTCCCCTTGTAATACTCTTACTGAAAAAAATACACCGATCCACCTGTGCGAAGATTGTGATACTGCTGTAGAAACTCAAATTACAGAGCAAGGTATTAGTTAATTCACTTAAAGTTAATTTATAAAAAGGAATACTGAGTAGATCATATAGAATAATTATTTGTTCCAGGTTCGGTATACGCTCCTTTGGTTTGTAGAAAATGTGCTAAAAAAAGAGCAGAAAGGAAAGAAATAATCTCCGAAATTGTTGAGACTGAAGAAAAATACGGAAGAGATCTTCAAATTATTTTAGAAGAATTCTATAAACCTATGTTAGTAGCTGGTTTATTAACGCAAGAGCAGCTGAGCGCCATATTTTTAAATGTTGAAGAATTAATTGAAAATAATCAAGTGTTATCAGAAAAACTACGAGATGCCTTAGAGATTGCCATAGAACAAGGCGATGAGGTATGTTTCTCATAAATTTTTGTTCATTTCAGTTATAAGTGTGCTAGTACCGAAAAAACTAGAACTAAGCATATATTATATGTGAGGAAGCAACCAATTATTATTTATTATTAAGTTTTGTAGTGGAAGCAAGAGTAATATACTTTTACCCGGGTTTTCCAATAAATTTTGGCTTTAGAAAATATGTTTGTGCATTCATTTCTTTTTAGGTGCCTAAAATATGTAATTGCCAAGTTTTAAATAAAAAATATTTCAGGACTTACTCACTGTTAACGTCGGAAAGATCTTGTTAGACTGCTCTGGCATGCTGACAGCTTTTCAATCGTACTGCGTCAAGCAAGCTGGGGCGGCGCTGCTTTTAGCTGGCCTTGAAAAAGAAAAAGAACTTCTCAGAATATTTTTGCGTGTCTCGCAAATGGAAAATGCAGTTTTAAGACGGATGAATTTGAATTCATTCCTTATGGTAAGTTTACAAAAAATACGCATATTCGAGTTAATAATTTAGCTTTATGTTCCCAAGATATTGCGTTTAGTGGATCTAGCATGTTAAGTTTAAAGGACCGGAGTAGAAAAAGAGGTAATCTAAAATTGTATGACGAAGTACCAACACCTGGAATGATTTAAAAATCATATGACGGTAACAACGTTAAATTTTGCAGGTTCCAGTTCAACGTGTGACCAAATATCCATTACTACTATCAAGACTGTATCGGGCGACTGCATCCTGTGCATCTGAAAGGGAGGATGTCCGTGGGGCGCAGCGCTGCGTTGAGTCCCGGTTGGAAGAGATTAACGCGGCAGCAGCGGCGGCAGCAGCAGCAGCGAGAGACGTCCCGCTGTGGCGACGACTTGCCGCAGCACGGCGTACGGCACATGACCTACATGTAGCTGATATCAGACTCAGAAAGATGGCTGTAGATGTACTCGACTGGAATCATGATGATGCAAGGTTCGTTGTTACTCTCATCATTACGAAAGTTTGATCTAAATAAGAGTTTGTTGAGGAATTCAAAACCAGTAACAATAAAATCCATTTTTAAAGAAGCTTGAAGACTACGGATAATATAAAAAAAATGTTTTTATTACGTTCTTGTTAATTAAAAGAACTAAGAATTTAAAAAAGACAAATTATTCGTCAAGGCCATCGTAATATTGTATTTGCATTGTCACGCAATTTCCACATGAGTGCCAGATTTTAGGTAAATCAGTAACCAGGAAGTGGATCAAATTTAATTTGCAAGATTTGATTACAAACATCGGCATAGATGAAAATAAATAAAAGCTTGGAATTAACTGGCAGACACAAAGTCTAATTTAATTTCATGTTTTGCAACTTGCTCGATGGAATCGACTTACAAGAATATAAACATGAAATGTGATATGTGCATTATAGTACATTTAAGAGTTAAAATATTACCAAAGTACATCTATCATTTACTTCCATTTCCAGGTTCGCAATGGAAGGCAAGTTGTTGTTCACACAACCAAACGATAACAACTGGCGCAAGGGACGCACCATTAAGCTAATGCCGATAAATGCGCTTTTGGTTACTAACGGAAAGGTAAGTTTCGCAAACGTTAGCAAAACGAATCTTTTAAACAAGCTTCAACAACACGTTTATTCAAAACTATCATGTTATTCCAGCTTCACTTGAACTTCACTTAACTTTTATTTGATAAAATTTATTTGAAATAAGATATAATTTGAGTATTGAGAATTATTTAAGGGTATTATCGATTAAATTCGTTTGTTTTTAAAAGTTTTTCTATCTTTGTATTTTTTAATTATCAATTGAATTCACCTCATTCTTGTTTCAAGCCAACGACAACACACAAGACGAACGAGATACGAGAGACAAGGGAGGCTCGTGACCGGGAGGCAAGGGAGAGAGAGGGTGAGGCGCTTTTCGCCCGGAGCGGCGTGCGCGAGGCCGCACTGCTATTAGTGCGAGAGAAAGCGGGAAGATACACGCTGCAGCGAGAACCTCTCTTCCTGGACCGCTGCGTCGTCGCCGCGGACCACGAGCCAGACCACTTCTTTGAAGTTCATGAGATAACTACTAAAGATTCTTACATATTTAAAGTAAGCCGAGTCAAATATAACTTTTATTATGAACATGCATTTTCTTTTACACGTAATTATATAGCGATACCGATAGAGAATTCATATTTATATTAATTTCCAGGCCGAGGAGAACACTCGTACGAGGACCTGGTACCGTCAGTTGCAGTACCACGCACAAGGCGCAGGCGCATGGCGCAAACGGAGGAACGCACTCGCAAACATTATGATCAATCCTATGCTTACAAGAAATTAATACAAGCAATACTAAACAGCGCAAAAATTTCAACTTGTACAGAGTTAACTAGATTTTAATCAGCTATGTGTTCTCATCCTATGTGAGCCTAAATAAAATAGATTTTTAAGATTGATTTTTATTCTTTTCGCTTTTACGTGACAATTCAGATCAGCCACTTGCTTTTAGGTTACGTTAACAGCTACGATTTTTGCGCAGCGTTGGTTCGTAGCGAACCGCTACGCCAAGATGGTTGGTTGAACATTGGTTGATTACAGTGTTTTGTCTTCAGAAAGAATTATTATATAAATTGGAATAAAATGCGATTAACATGTTGCCTTACTATGGATTATTGCGGTGTTATTTACTTTCCCTTTGATCTATTTATTCTACACAGTTTTACTCTACTAAAAATTTTTTGTATCACTATTTTAAATCTCTAGGCGCCGATGGACATAACATTACATAGTCAGGAAATGTTTAATTTAATTTTACGAAACATTTATATATGTTAAAAGATTATTTAAGTCTTTCCAAACATTATAAATATATTATAGTAAAAATAGAAAAAAAAAACAAATCTATTATTACGTAAAATTAGTTTTTCAATGTTATTTGTTTCGTTTTCATTTTCAGATGAAGATTATGTTTTGCCATAATTTTAAATAAAAAAAACATTGTTTTCAATTGATTTGTTATAAGTTAATTGTATATAATAATAAGATTGATTTGCCACTAATTTAAGTTAGCTTTACACCAAAATATGTTTTTCTTTTCGTTTTGTTATAAAATAAATAACGTTGTGTCAATTGTCGTATCAGTTATTTAACAAGGCAAACAATTGTTCATGTAAATAGTTGAATAAACAGCTGTGATATCAAGTCCCCATCAAAAGAATCCAACAAATTTTCAGTTCAACTCTGTTATTATCAACGTAATTTCCTGACTAGTCTTAAGGGAAACTGTGTAATTATTTATTTATATAAATAATAAATAACAACATAAATATTGTTGATAAAAAGTGTATTTATTATATATATATTTAATTGTAATTAATATTAATTTTTCTAAATTTAGATTAAATTAGAATGGAAGCATTTTTGCCTTACGAAAGATATATTTGTTAATTTTAGCGCAGATGGATGGAAATAAATAAATGAAAACAATTATTTTATTATTATTATTATAATTCCCTTTTTATCTTAATATCAAATCCTTTAATTCATTTCGTGAGTACTTTTACAATAAAAAGATTCGAATTTTATATAAAAAAAACCAAAGATATTAATATTACCTTTGTTGTATAAATTGGATTATTCATACAAAATTTGAACAGTATACATTTGTAAATATGACGCAATATAAATAGAACTAACGATGTTTTCCGCAGATACGCATCGCCGTTACAGCGCACCGTGAAACGATCCGGAATACAATTACTGTGTTGTGAAACTTGTAACGTCACAAGCAATATACGTTAACGCCTACGAAACAATTTGCTCCTAACACAAAAGCGTAGAGACCAAAACGTTACCGTGTTACGCAGAATACACTTTCATATTGCAGAATAAAAAGTTATCGAACACAAGTAAACGATCTAAAGTATGTATACTTTATTATTCTCTACATTCCAGAGGCTTATTGATCAAGCATGAATAAAGTTTCAGTACAGAAAATAGCTGTAATATAGCAGAACTGAAGCTTTAGAATAAAAACTAGTCGTTTGTTAAGTTTTTTTTTTATGTAGATGAAAAGAAATATCATGGTTAATATTATAACTTTAATTGCCAGTTACTTTGAAGTTTGTTCTTAAAACTTTTCAAACAGTGGGCCTAGCACGAATACTTGCGACAATTATAGTTATAGACAAAATTTGTTTAATATAATTTGTGCATCATCCCAATAGGGTGTAAAGTACACCAAAAATCTCATACTAATTTTGAAATAATTGACGATGACGAAATGAAGGCGATTGCTAGGGCCGGTCAATAGATGCCAAGTGATTGTTAATTATTAAAAAAAAACTATAAAGTTACGATTGATTGTCGATTATTGTGCATTGCTTATTTAACAATTTACCGCTTGTTTTAAAAATAAACAACAAAAAAACAGTGTATTCTTGTTTCTAAGTCATATATAACATCTGAGCCGCTTTGCCATATAAAATGATTACATTCGCTAAATTCATTAATAATGTTATCAGGGCGGTTGCTCGCCAATACGGGATTAGTACCGTTCCATTAGTAGCGAAGACTTTTTCCCTATCTTTTGTTAATGTATTACAAAGCCCAAATTAGGTAATTCTTTTAAGATATACAATTTTCTTGAACCTTTTTCTAACAAATACTAATAAATAAAAGGTATCTTATCATAAATATACACATAAAAAAGAAAAATAATAATGCAATCAATATTTAAGAAAAAAAAAGTTTTGCGATTGAATAAAAGAAGAAAGATACCATAGAAAACCATAATTTCCAATAAAAAATCTCAATACTTTTGGATCGTTATTTCGCTACGGTATAGGGCTTTTTGACCTTTTAGAATGTCAAATCGCAAAGTATAGCTTTTCAAAATAGAGCGTAGGCGTTTTAAAACGCTGTAGTCGTTTAGAAATAAATGAGTGCTAGTAAAATATACCAGACCTTTGTTGTAAATGCAGTAAAAGGAGAAATCACTTAGTACCAACAAAGAAGAAACGAAACGCTTTGCAAGAATGCACTAAGTTTGCTTCTTTTAAATTGTACGAAACGAAATACAAACAAAATAAAATAGAAAGCATTCGTGCGTCGCATCAAATTGTATTTTCACAGAAGAAAATAAAATTATTGTGTACATTATGAAGAAAATATACCAGTTTCATATTAAACTAGCTTTTACCCGCGACTCTGTCCGCGCGGAATAAAAAATAGAAAACGGGGTAAAAATTTTCCTATGTCCGTTTCCTGGTTCTAAGCTACCTGCCCATCAATTTTCAGCTAAATCAGTTCGACCGATCTTGAGTTATAAATAGTGTAACTAACACGACTTTCTTTTATATATATAGATGTGTGACATGAAAATTCTTACTGAAGATCTGATCTCATTAACAATATGGATTTTTGTAACCTGAATCAAATACTCAATTATAGGTACCCTATAAATAACCTATAAAATGAAAATAACTTTGTACCTAAAAAAAAAAAATCAGTCTCATTATATACTAATTATGACTGGGTACTTTTATCTGGTAGATGAAAATACGTGCCTAATTTAAAAAGAACATATTTTTCCATGCGAATTTTTAAAGAGCTTGCATATTATTACCTTTTAAGCAATTGTTCTACATTTAGTAGATAGAAAGACCACTTTCTTTTGAAGAAACTCAAGGTTTCCGTATAAAAATTCTTAGTCGTGTGGTTGTTTACACAAAGGTAAGGTCAAGGTTACTACTTTATTATAAGTTTTCGTGGCATACGTTTTGTTTCCCTTCTTATATATGTTATGAGTACAGAATAATTACGCTTAAAGAGAAATATTATGTTTATTTCTTTTGTTTTTTAGCTAAAAAACTTATACTTACTTTTACTTACTTACTTAAACTTATATTACTAGAGAAGTCCCTGATGAATTGAATTGTTCACAGTCTACTAAATTATTTTAAAACTTAATGAATCGTAATTTTTTAGCTGTTCTCAGCTTTTATAAATCTTGTTTATTTGGTTATTGTTTTTTTACCTTAAAATAAGAACGTCAGTGGCTCAGGGATTAAGCACTTGACCTGCAATCTACAGGTTCTGGGTTCGAATCCTGCCATGTACCAATGTGTTTTCGATTTACATATTATGTACATTTATCAGACCTTCGTACGGTGAAGGAAAACATTGTTATGCAACCCGCACATATGTGTGAGTTCCCGGGAGTAAATGACGGCGACGCCACCCGTCGCGTTACGTGTCCCCAAAAAGGCGAAAAGTGGATTGCGGAGGTCCGTGATCTCTGCCTAGCCCTCTGGGTTCAGGCGTGAGTTGTGTGTGTTAAAGTAAGTATTGATAAGTAATGATAAGTTGTGTGTGTTGAGGTAAGTAATAATGAGTAGTACAGTAACCTAAAGTGTGTGTGTGTGTGTCCGTAGCATTGTAACGCTATGTTAAAATTACTTTACGTGTTGCGAAAAACATAACACGGTGCGGTTCTTTATGTTGACGAGTTGGCTTTTATTTTTAACGGGTTCGCCACACACAATCACTCGCCGGTCAATGGACATAGTTCTTGCGTATGGAAATAAAATACAACGGAATTTTGAAAGTATTTCCAACAGCAAAAAGTTTTGGAATATGTTAACTAATAATGCTTTTTTTTACTACGGACAAAGAAATTATATGAAATTATACTTTTAGTTTACGGAATGGTATTTGGTTTTGGTATGTTTTCTAAATGCATATTTTTTTTTTGTTATTTTCATATCGAGTGATTATTTGGATTTGATTAAAATAGGTTCATTTAATATTTAACTACACCAATGGACTATTTAAACAACCATTAAATAACTAAATTACATTAACTTTTTCACTTATTTAATACAAAAACTTGACATTTTCAGAAAAACTTGAAATTTTACTAAATATAATAAATACCACAGGCGTGAATAGGTCGGCGGAAGCATAATATTATTGTGATTAATACGAGTAGTGTGTGGCGTGGATCTTTCTTGTTTGTATCGTGTGAAAAATTATACACGGCTGCTTAAATGAATTATAACTTAAACTACCTCGACTAGTAGGGGAGGCGAAGTGGGGATTTTTGGATTTACTCGAGCGTGGCAGTTAAACAAACATAAGGGGAACCTTGAATTCTATCGTGTTACTTTTGCCACCTTATGAGCTGCACTTTTGGAGTAGCCGAACAGGATACTAAGTAAAAAAACTCTATTGTTAAAAATGACTTAACACGTCAGTATGGAGCGTTTTTTTGTGGTAAGAGTACTTGATTGGGTGTAAGGTCTCCCTCGTATGTTTTACTGCCACACTTGAGTAAACCTAAAAATCCCTGCTTCTCCTCCCATTATATGAATTACTGAAACGAATCTTAAAGTACGACGACGGTATTGAGAGCGGAGGAAACCGACGAGCCTTTGTGCGTAGAACTATGAATGTGGAGTTGGCAAGAGATGAGCCAAGATAGGGCTAAATTTAATGCAGTAACTCTCTTCTGGTTTAAGGACGTTACGTTGTTGTGAATAAAACAAGTTTGGAAAATGTAAAAGGAAACCGTAAATTTAATTTTAAATATATACGTTTTTTTTAGAATTTGAAATGTCCTCTCGTAATAGTAGTGTAATCAAAGTGTATGGCCTCATACGGTCAGTGGATCGTCTGGAACAGAATTGCACAAAGCACAACGCTAGCTCGCTCGGGATTAAAGTACGACAATTTCAAAGCGGTATTAAGTAACATGGTAATTTTAAGATTAACAGAACTGTGTTGTTGAAAAAGGTAAATATCAATTTGAAATCAGTCCAGTATAAAAAATGCGTAGTTGTGATCGCAGCTATTGCTCTTTTGTTTTGCTTTTGTTTTCATCTTTCGCCCTTTTGAGCAAGCATTTAAATTATATAAACACAGTTTTAAGAAATCATTCAAGGGGAATTTATTTTTCAATGTTTACTTGGACGTATTTACTTATTATTCAGTAGGTATAGAAATCATCACAGAATTTACTTCATTCCAACTGTTGAATTTCCTTGACCTCTCTTTTCCTTTGAAATACGTGGGCCGCCGCAGCGCTGCTTGCCTAAAGCTTTGCAGTGCCATAAAGGGGCAGTTTTCCATTTGTCAAAAGAGAGAAAAAATACATACCGTTTGTATGTTTTAGCGAGAGCTTTTGAATTTCACGTGGTCCGATTAACTCGAGGAGCCTTAATGAAAGTTGAAAAGGGCGCAGAGACAATGGTTTTCTGTCTAAAATATAAAAGTATTGTGTACTGATTACACCGGACTGGGGAAATAGAGAAGAAAAACTTCCAGTTATTTGTATTCAGGTTTTTCAAAAAATAAAAAATTGAGTGCATTATCATACTAACCATACTACTCGTTATATTATAAATGCGAATGTATGTATGTATGGATGGATGGATGGATGTTTGTTTGAAGGTATCTCCAAAACGGCTTAACGGATCTTGATGAAATTAAGCGCACGTGCAAAACATAGTCTGGGAGAACACTTAGGCTACTTATAAAGTTTTTTTTAATTCCGCGCGGACGGAGTCGTGGGCGATAGCTAATTAATTAAAATTACCAAGTGACAAGTTTCATTATAAAATGAGGATTATGATACACCAGCAGTTGCCCGCGACTTCGTCCCCGCGGAGTAAAACAAAAATTGTTAGTAGCCTATGTGTTTTTCCTAACTATGTTCTATATCTATGCCAAATTTCATCAAGATCGGTTGAGCCGTTCTGGATATACCTACAAACAAACATCCATCCATCCATCTAAACATTCGGATTTATAAAATTAGTAAGATATTGTAGGCCTAAAGTAACATATGGTTTTTTTTTTATGCCTCTACTTTTCATTGCTGTATAATTCCTCCGTAATCCAGTGTATTACGTCGTCATGAAAAAGTCGTACAACGCGTTGGTTTACTTCAACAACAATTTTATTATTTGTTTAGCGTTAAGAAATAATAAATTTCAACGTGATATTTGGAAATACGCAATATTTTAGAACCCAATGTTTGAAAATTTTTTAATAACCGAGTAACATTGTTTTCAAATTTAATTTATTAAGAAGGATAAGAGATTCATGATCGAAAAAGTTTTTGGAAAACAATGTCTTAAAGGTTTTAATGTCTCTTGATAAACAATTTATTAATTGCTTCGAGCTATTGTAACTTTTCGAATAATTTGTACTTGTTTTATTATTTAATATGGACATAAATTACTAAATACCAGTTGTAATTTTATGTGATGATTTTTCTTCTCTATACACCTATTTTTCTTCAATCAAACATATTTTTTTTTTTAATTCATAATAATACGAGTATAGTTTATGGATCTTTAAAATACGGTTTTTGTAGGATTTCCTTATGAAATGTTTGTTAACAGTTAAAATAATATGGTATTGAATATACTTACTCGAAAGTGGCTCTCCAACACAAGAGGTCGCCACCTCCGCTTGTCCTACGCCATCCTGTCAGTCGACTGTTTGGAGATATTGCAAATCAAGGTCCACGGGTTCTCTCCAGCGGTATCTAAATATTGACAATGATCACACTATCTTAGTAAAAAAAAAAAATGATTTCAAAACAGTAGAATATCTTTCTAAAAACAATCTAACCAAAATACAAAACTAAAATATATTTTTTTCACTTTGTCATAAATAGAATCATAATATAATTTTAGTTAATGATATAGGTGTCATTAAAAAATAATTTCTTTCAAAAATAAAATCTTTGTAATTTTTAATTAGTATATGTCACTCTTACTAAAAGTGTAATTATTAGAGTAAATGAACGTGAAATATGTTTCAGAAAAAAACTTGTTGATACGATGGACTTAGTGTTATGAAACTCATCAAAAGAAGTCTTCAAAGATAGCAGAGTAACTTGTAATTGAAATAGTTACTTGGACTTAGGAGTTATAACAGAACATGGGATTTCTAATCTCTACTTAATACATCAAGTTCACTTAGTACCTTATCGTTAGGTATTTGTACATCGCAGTACATAATATAACTAATGAGATAATTTGTTATCATTATTGAAGTTTTAAGTCTTTATTTGAATTACAGAAAAAGAATTTGAGGAGAACTTTACTAGTATTATTTAAATTGATTTATTTATCCCACTCAATTCAAGTAAAACAAAAATTAAATTATGGCATGGTCTCTTACGTTTGGCTTCGTTCGGAATTCAAAACAAAAAGACTGTTGATGAGAATACCTTGACTTCTGGAACTTTCCTCTTCGGTTACAACGGACGGCCGTCCGCTGTAAGAAGTTTTGGGCGAGTGACCCCGACACCCCGCACAGTGTGCAGGCGCATCCTCCCCGCACTTCAGACCCCTTCGCCGCATTAGTCGCATAATAATATAATCCTACCAGATTAAATTGGCGGCTCGGAGTATGGCGCGTTTGCAACTACTATTATTACTATTACTACTATTTAATATTAACATTAACATACTCCCCCCATTGAAAGTTTAACTTTCAATAGTTTCTTGGGTTAATAATGGGCATATTTTCATTATAGCCCGTCGTAGAATTCCCTTTGTTGTTTGGACATCCACAACTCTGCAGACACCGTCAGCTCCAGGATGCAGTTGCTTAATGCGACCGACGATCCATTTCATAGGTGGCATGTTGTCTTCCTTGATAACGACGAGATCACCGACCTTATATTGTTTGTTGTGAGTTTGCCATTTGACTCTTCTTTGCAGCTCAGATAAGTATTCAGTACTCCAACGTTTCCAAAAATGTTGTCGCAATTGTTCTAGAAGCTGGTAGCGATTAAGAGTAATCCTCTCCGTCACAGGTGAGGGAAGCGACGTTAGCGATCGTCCAATCAGGAAGTGGCCTGGCGTAAGTGGATTTAGATCCGATGGATCAGCTGACAAAGGGGTCAAAGGACGCGAGTTTAAAATTGCCTCTATTTGGGAAAATAACGTAGATAATTCTTCAAATGTTAAATTGGTATTACCAGCAATTCTTTGTAAATGGAATTTTGCTGCCTTTACACCTGCCTCCCAAATACCACCAAAGTTCGGGGCATAAGGCGGGATGAACTTAAAGGTGATACCTTCTTCCCGCGCAAATTCGCTAACTGACTGGTTACAGGCTTGGGTCATTCTGTTCAGTTCACCTTTTGCGCCTACAAAATTTTTGCCATTGTCGCAACAAATCAATTTGGGTTTTCCACGGCGTGAAATAAACCGACGGAGACAAAGTATAAAAGCATTAGTTGTTAAATCACTAACGACCTCTAGGTGTATTGCCTTCGTTGAAAGACAAACGAATAAACATAAATAACATTTAGATGATTTAGCACCGCGACCTTTGCGATTTATGATTGAAAAGGGCCCTGCAAAGTCAGTACCACAATTCTCAAATGGAGCAGCAGGAGTCACTCTAAATTGAGGTAAGTTACCCATTATTTGTTGCAATGGTTTTGCTTTTAATTTTGTACAAGTTATACATTTGTTTACAGTAGTTTTAGCTAATACACGGCCACCTGTGGGCCAAAATTGTTCACGCACTGAACTTAATAATTGTTGGGGACCACAATGAAGTAGTCGGTTATGTTCATGCATGAAAAGAAGTTTGGTAAAATGATGATTGGAATTGATCAATATTGGATGAATCTGACTGTATGGACAATGAGATGCATTTTTAATACGTCCTCCAACACGGAGAACTCCTTCCTTATCTAAAAAAGGGTTAAGTGACACTATATTTGACTTATGATTTAATGAATTTGTATTTTTTAAAGTATGAATGTCGTTTGGAAAAGATTCTCCTTGGGACAATTTTGCTAAAATTATTAACGAATTTTGTACTTCATCGGTTGTAAGTTCACCAGTCTGACGTGCTGAAGGAATAACTTTACAATTTTTTATAAAACGAAACACATATGCAGTTACTCTTTGTAATTTAGACAATTTGGAATAATGTTGAAATGGTATTACACTTTGTTGAATTTGTACACTACATGCAACCTTTGTTTCAGGTAAATTTAATTCAAATTTAGTTGGAGGCCAATCAACTTCATCTTTGATTGTAGCTTGTATAACAGCGTGATGTGGTAAACAGTAACCGAATTTTGGACTTTGAATTTCCGTTAAATGACCTAACCTTTCATACTCATGAATAAAATCAGCATAGTCTTTTTTAACATTAGACAATTTGGTCAATTTTCTTTCTAAATTTGTAAAACGCCTTTTAGCAATGGCATATGAATCACCTAAAGCATCTTCAGGTTTTTCAGATAAAGGAATTGTTACAGAGAATCTACCATTTGGTAATCTTTTAGTAGTTTGTATAAAATGAGATTCACATAATTCCTCATCTTTGGATAAAACATTAGAGTGGGAGGATATTTCTTCCATTTCCCAAAATTTGGCAAGAGATTGTCTAATCTCTTGAGAAAAGTTACACTTAACATTAGCTGATAGTTGTGTTGAGCCGGTTGGACCAGCAACGAGCCAGCCCAACTTTGAACTTTGGAGAGTGGGTTTGTTTCGCCCCGTTTTAATTAAATTGGACTCAACGATATCCCAAAACACATCTGCACCTAACAGAATATGTATTTCAGAAGGACGGAAAAAGTTTGGATCAGCTAAAGTAATATTGGACGGTAAGTTAATTTTAGTTGTATCTACTTCTACACTAGGAAGAACACTAGTAATTTGTGGTATAATAAAACATGACACATCTATAGTAAATGGGCTAGATCTAGACTTTATTGTAATATTACATGATTCAGAAACTTTGCTTACAGTATCATTAATACCAGAAATTAATATTTGGTTTTTATTAGAACATGATAAATTCATTTTATTTTTGGCACTTTCAGTGAGAAAAGATGATTGACTACCACTGTCAAGAAGAGCCTTGCCAAGGTAAGTTTTATTTGTTTTAGAATCAATGATTTCTACTTCAGCGGTACAAAGTAACACTTGATTTGATATCCTGGTAGATAATGAAACTGGAGTTGAAACAGAACTAGAAGTATTAGGATACTCATTGGATGAATTTGAAGGTAAGTTACTATTATTAATAGAAGGTAAATTATTTTTTGTATTCTTACTATTTGGATTATTATTTGGATTATATCTGTGTAACAATGAATTATGTTTTTTCTTACAAATTCTACAAGGCCCCAATTTACATTGAGAATAATGATGACCTTGACGGAAATAATTTAGACATAATCTAAACTTAGTAACTTCTTTAAATCTATCTTCTAGGGTCATCCCTTTGAATTTATCACATTCATAGAGAAGATGACTTTGTTTGCATAAAATACATGATTTATTATAAGCAACGCCAGAAGATGAACTTACAAACGACTTAGTATATTTCTTTTCCTTTGGAATTTGTCTTTCAAGTTTGGTGACATCACCCTTAAATTGTACAGTTTCCAGAAAGTCTGCACGGTTCCTCAAGAATTGGAAAAAATCTTTGAGCGTGGGAGAAGTAGTTGACTCACCCCTACTTTCCTCCCATTTGCGAGCTGTGACACTATCTAATTTTGAAGTCATGATATAAATTACTAAAGTGTCCCAAGACTCAGTAGGCTCCTTTAAATTATTTAACGACTTTAAATTTTTTGAATATGTATCAATCATAAATCTTATAGCTTTGTAGGATTCTTTTGGTAAAGGTTCAAATTGAAATAAGGCCTTTAAATGATTGTTTACTAAAATTCTTTGGTTGTTGTACCGATCACAAAGAAGATCCCATGCTAACTTATAATTGTCTCCGGAAAACTCAATTGACTGTATTACAACAGCAGCGGCTCCCTTTAGAGAATTACGCAAGTAATGGAATTTATTTATTTGGGGAATCATGTCTACTTGGTTAATAAGAGAATCAAAAGTGTCTCTAAATTCTAACCATTGTAAATAGTTTCCATCAAACACTGGTAAATTAATAGTCGGCAGTTTAATATTTAAATTGTTATGAACACAAGAACTCTGAACTGAGCCTTCATGGCTGCATGAACGATTAGCATTAGATGTACTATCTATAATCAACTGTGTTGTTGCAATTAGACTACAAAAGGAATTTTCTATTCTTTCTCTTTCTTTAATTTGAATTTCTAAATTATCATCGCTAAGTGTTTCTATTTTATTTTGAACATCATCAAACAAATCAAATAAATTTCTAAATCTTTCTAATCTTAATTGCAATTCCGAACACATAACCGCAGTAATTTTTTTTGGTTCTATGAGTTTCATTGGTTCCAAATAATTTTGATAAATAGTTATTCTTGCTCTTATTTTTGACCGACTTGAAATTAACGTTCTTAAATCTTCTGCCATTGTAATTTAAATATTTTGGAAACAATAAAATAAAATAAAAAAGATAAAAGGTGAACAGAACGGAAATAAATAAAAATCCCAAACCGTGCTGGCCGCGCGTATATGTTACGCAGCGGCTCGACCTGCAACCAGCAGCAGCTCTGCAGCAGCTGCACCAGCGCAGCCCGAACTCCGGTGATTTCAAAAGGCGGTGCGCAGGCAGCGA
The DNA here is from genome assembly GCF_912999745.1 of Papilio machaon. Classification (NCBI taxonomy): domain Eukaryota; kingdom Metazoa; phylum Arthropoda; class Insecta; order Lepidoptera; family Papilionidae; genus Papilio; species Papilio machaon. Next base: position 2,661,866 of record NC_059997.1, read on the forward strand.
AGCCTGGAATTGTCCGTCAAATAAAATTTCAATTGAGTTGACCTTTGTGGACTTTAAAGGAATAGAGATCGACTAGCAAAAAAAAAATAGTTTGGTTACGCTTTACGACGAAATAAACAGCAATACAAAGTGCAATTAGTACGAATTATTTAGTATTCAAACAAGTAATATAAACTTTTAAATGGACTAATTGTTATTTGCTTTTGGAAAATGTGACATTTCGGAAATCAACTTACGAATTTGGAAATTAATTAATCGATTCGGCATTTTATGCACTTTAATTTATAAAAAAAGGAAGGTAGGAAAATGCGTCGTAACAATGGAAAGTCTAGAAACTTCTTCTAAAATATTTTTTAATACGACGGTAGGAAAAAAATTACGTCTGGTTAGCATATTCCAATACTACGATGTTACGATATTTTTTGCCTAAAGCAAGAAAATAAATTATCTGCACAAATAAAACATTTGTTAAAACGCGTGTTAAAATTTAGAAAAAAGACCACTTCCCTTTATGGCTCGCGTCGTCGATGTTCCTTTGGCTGTTTGAATCGTCGTTACCGTTTCGTCCCTTCACGATGTAAATTGATTTACTTTTGTTTGTCCATCGCGACGAAGGGGTCACTTTCTGCCGTCGATCACGTCGGGGTCACCATAAATGTTGATGAGAATACCTTGACTTCTGGAACTTTCCTCTTCGGTTACAACGGACGGCCGTCCGCTGTAAGAAGTTTTGGGCGAGTGACCCCGACACCCCGCACAGTGTGCAGGCGCATCCTCCCCGCACTTCAGACCCCTTCGCCGCATTAGTCGCATAATAATATAATCCTACCAGATTAAATTGGCGGCTCGGAGTATGGCGCGTTTGCAACTACTATTATTACTATTACTACTATTTAATATTAACATTAACAAAGACAAATATATAACTTCTTAGTTATTACTCGACTGACAAAAGGATAGTGTTTTTCACGTGTATATATGTAGTTTTATATGCTTTTATAAAGCCTAAATGACAGAACCCATTTTGACGAGTGGTGTCATTCCCAAGAAGTGTCATGGGGTATATATTACACAGGCATATAACACAGAAAGTGACGCGAGAGATGTAATTCTAAAAAAATTGAGATCAAATCTCACTCAACATGATTTTTCGATTTTTTTCAAGTATATTCTAATACTATCTGTCTGAATTAAAAAAAAAAACATAAGTAGTCTATGTGTTCTTCCAGACAATGATTTACATCTATATCAAATTTCATAGAGTTCCGTTAAGCCGTTCTAGAGATACCTTCAAAGAAACATTCATCCATCCATCAATCCATCCATCCTAACATTCGCATTTTTAATAAAAGTAAGATAAGAAAATTTTACATAAAACATCTTTGATTTAAAATGGAGTCAATAGATGGCGCTATTTCATCCATTGGAGCCTGAGTCGGTCGGGTTGATTGTTTTTTTATTAAAAGGTTAAGTCTTCGATTAAATGACAAATTTTCCAACTAACTCTAGTTTCTTTCTTTTTCGACTTAGAAAAGAACTTTCAACGTTTTTTCCCCGTCGATATTACAACATTTTTATAACCCTTCACAAAGTTGTGAAGTAGGCCGCAGTTGGCACATCGAAAACTTTTAAAATCAATATCAAGATTTTCTTGTATCGGAATTTTTACTTGTTATAAAGTTTTGGGAAGTACGTTAGCCTACGTAGTTGTTTGATTAATTCGTTGAAATTTTTATTATACGAAAAAAGTTTCCTTACAAAAGATTTTCTCATACAACAAGTGAGTAAGGAAAAGTGCTTATATGTACTCAACAAATAGGTATTATAATGTACCACTATTTACACCATATTGTATAACGTCAACCACATCAATATGAACCGCACAGATTGGAGAAACATGCTACGAGAGATAGTTAGATGAAGAAATAGAAAAGAGATTGCGACACTTAGGAATGAGGAAACCATGCGCAGAAAGTGAGAGAGACAGAATGCAGAAAGATTCCCTACTACATCAAATTTGTTTCTACTTATTAAAGTATATATGTATATCGTACGATATTAATCTCGTCAACATAAGTTTTATATGCTACTTACAAATACGAGTAGTACTTGAATTCCAAATAGCGAAGTGAACGCTGACCATAGACATCCGCAATTGCAGATGCGATGCCTACCTTTAAAAGACGAAGGAGGGAGCAAACAAAAAGATAACTTCCCCTTCTCATTGTTGTAAGAAACGGAGGAGAAAGGAAAAAGGACTAAAATTAGGACACATACAAAATCCAGTAACAACTGACTGTCGCAAGATTACACTAGCAAATACATTCATATGTTCATTTGCATTACCGCTTGCCCTGCCCTTTTCCCCCAAAAGGTCGGTACTAAAGTAAAATAAATAAAATGAATGTCTCAAAAATATGAACCATTATTGCTCAGAATGATTTAAATCTAAAGCATTATTCTTATTTATAATGCAATGCGGATAAAACCGTTCATTGAGATTAACGTTATCCGCAATGTTCTTACTAACACTTTAGCGTTTTAATGTTTCAATAAATTCAATGTCCGCTCAAACAGTTCAGATTGCCTTCTTGCTTGCCGCTGTACCGCAGTACGCTTTCAAATGTAACGTACAAATTGTTGTTAGTATTAGAAATTGTGCCCCTCATCCTTTATGATGTATTTAAAGTGAAAATGCAAGTCATTATTCGTATTAAAGAAGGAATGTATTAAAGATAAAAAGACGAAAAAGAGTGTCGGTGGTTCAGGGGTTAAGCACTTGACTTGCAATCTGCAGGTCCTGGGTTCGAATCCCGCCATGTACCCAATGTTTTTTTCGATTTTCGATTTACATATGTACGTTCTTACGGTGAAGGAAAACATCGTGATGCAACCTGCACATATCTGAGAAGAAATTCAATGATATGTGTGAAGTCAACCAACCCGCACTTGGTCAGCGTGGTTGACTATGGACTAGTCACCCCTTACTTAGGGTAGGCTCCGAGCCCCTCGGTGGGGACGTATAGTGAGCTGATGATGATGAAAGAAAAGACCGTTGTGGCTTTTGTATAAAACTTCAATTGATTCAATAAACAATGCAACTAAATCGGAAATTGTTTTGTTTTCAACTAATTCAACATGCCTGGATTACCAAGGTAAAATAAGTCTAGTAGAAATAAAGGTTCACAGTTAAAGGTATTTTGTAGGATAATATAGACAGGGTTACAATAAAATTCATTATACACAAATAACTGTCCTCGATTTTATTGTAGTCGTAAAGAGGAAATTCTAAGAAAATGTTCTGGGTACTGTTAGATAAGTGGTATGAGGGTAAAAAAAAGTTCTAGTCAAATTTACGACTCACGCAAACATAAACCAGGCCGATTCACCTTGCAGACCTTGATGATATTGCTTTTACGAAAACGACATTCAGTAAAATGTTAATGCCTTATTTCGATGAGCTTGCTCAGGTTTGGGATCTTATATGTGAATATTATACTTTCAATAACGCACATATTCAGTTTTAACTGAACATTCAAACTGTACAGTTAAAAATGAGCAGTAGTTTTTTTACAAGAGAAGGGAGAAACGAGAGACGGGTTACCGAAATTATAACAGCGCCCATGGACATCCGCAACACCAGAGGGACTGCAAATGCGTTGCCTGCCTTTAAGGAGATGGTAAGCTTGCTTCTTGAAAGTCGTATTGGTATCGTCGTCATTATTAAGTTAAAGCTGGAGGTGTATATTGGGCTTTAGACAGTAACATTGAGTTTTTTTTTGTGATTCCGATAATAATTTCCAAGAAAAACTCTTAGTTAATATCGTTGATTGCTCTTTAGTGTTTATCCTACAGACAGTATAGGCGGTTAAAAATATAGTTCATGATTACAGATTGGGTCCTGTCTATGGAAAATTTTAATACGACTTCCTATTATACTGGTCGGAGTCGCGGGCGACCTCCTCGACTTCTTCCGCGCTAAATTAAAAAAAAAAAAACTTAATTAGTAGCCTATGTGTTCTTCCAGACTATGTTCTACATGTATGCCAAATTTTCAGCGAGATATGTTGAGCCTTTCTGGAAATCCTTCAAACAAACATCCATCCATCCATCTTAACTTTGAGATTTATATTATTAATAAGATTGTTGCTAATTATTTATTAATCATAAATAAATCTTACTTGTATTATTATAAATGTGAAAGTTAGGATGTTGGCTTAACGAATCAAGCTGAAATTTGGCACAGATTTAGAAAATAAACTGGAAGAACACATGACTACTTTATTGAGATTTTTTCCGCGCTGAATTAAAAGAAAGCATAACTATGCTATGAAAAAATCTGGTAAATGTATAAAACGTTTCATCATATTTTGATTAAGTAAATTTAGTTATTAATTAAAATAAAAACTATTTTCTCGTATATTTTTATATTTTCCAATATTCTTCCGCGATCATTTTGTCCAAAGATTGAATAAACAATGTGAGAAATTGTTCAGGGACGTGTTCCGCGACACAGCAACTACGGGAGTTGTTCCACTTCATAGCATTGTTTACTCCCGCCCGGTATAAAAATATTTTTGCAAAAGTCTTTTGTTTATTTCAACCGAGCTTAATTATTAAAAATATTTATTAAAAATACGTATTAATTTATGCCCGAATGCATTCAAAAATATACCAAATATTCATCGATACATATATAGATAGATATGTGTACAATATTTTGTAACAATATAACTATGAACATATCCGTGACTTCTAAACCTATCATGAATTATTATTTACTAAACCTAATTCCCTTTTCATCTTTTCTTCTGCAGATTTCTTAACCCTTTAAGTGTTTCTCGAAAGTGTTCCTTTTCGTAGGTTTGTTGTAACGACAAAGGATAAAAGAGGCAATTATTCATCAGAAAGGGCTATCAAGTATCTCTCCTTAATGTTAAATTCCATTGGTTCACAATACACTAGGGAATGTACCAATTACGGCGCTTAGTGCCATTGTGAGCTTGTATTCGCAACGCATGCTTGATTAATTTTTGTAACGATATTTTTTGTAGTTTAATATTGTTTGGCATTACTGTATTGTATTTTAAACTACGATAAGGCCTATGTTCTTTGTATAATTTGTTTGAAGTGAAGATATATGACTATTTCATCGTTTCTTCTGCCGTGTATGGTGCCTCCAGTTAAATCAATGTCAATTCTTAGTAAACATTTATCTGCATAAACAAAAAAAATTTAGACAAAATTGCTTAATTGTTTTAAATTACTGTCACAGGTAAGTAAGTCGTTTTGTTTATTTGAAGAATAAATATTAACGTTTTTACTCGGAATATGATGAAATTCATTCGACAATGTTTTAAAATTTCTAAATCATTTTCACAACATACGTTCAGGTAAATCTGTACAACAATATTAGAGAACGGTGAGCACCGCCTTTGGAAATATCGCTCCGAGATTTTCTTCATTTTCAAACGAATTCCGCAATTCAATTTTCTCGTCGAATTTCTTTTGAAATCGACTTTTGTACAAGAATCACGTTGTAAGTCTCTGATAGTCTATTGATAGGTTGTTGAAACCTATCAATTAAAGGCTGCACCGTATAACCGATCCTTAAAATCGAACTGAAAATTCCTTTAATAACTGTACGGAAGGTAGTACAAAAATGGCTTGATTTACCTAAAAAATTTAGGAATTGTTATATTAATCAAATTTAACAAGTAAAAAACTACGTAAACTCGAAAATTTAAATTGGCTTTGACCATAAGTAAGCAATTTGTTAAAAGATTGTAATGAAACTCTTTTTAATCAATATACATTCAATATGGTGTTTAAAAAAAGCAGGCAATGCATTTGCTTTTGTATCGAGAATGAGAACAACAAACCGCGGACATTGAAAGAATTGCTGGCCGCATCATTATTACTTTTTATACGCCACACAAATAGATTAAATTCTTTTAGTTTTTCTTTTTTGTACGTGTTAAAATAAAATTAATCACTTTTGAAAAAAAATTATAAAAATAAATGAAAATATTAAATAAATACGCATCACTCACTTCTTACCTCTTACGTTTCTTTTCAACTAATTCCCATTTGACACGATCTTTGCTCAGTTCGGTCTTCAACATTCGCAGTAACGCATTTTATATGTTTGAAAATATTTCTTTTATAATTATTGAATACACAACTGCTATGTTAAACAATATTTTCCTTACTTTAGCATTTTTCTGATCGGATTTAGTTCGGGTAAAACTTTAAGCGCAATATAAGTGTTTATGGTGCATTGTAAACTGAATGAACGTTTATTCGGCAGCTTTGAATGGAGTTTGCTGTTGACTTTAGTTTTCTATGCGGCCCTCGGAATGGAACAGTTTGGATCGTTGAAACAATATTGTTTATAGACTTATTTGTCTGTCTGTCTGTTACATGTTAATAAATGTTTTCGTTACATAATCTTTTAAATAATGACCTCGTAGTCTTTGTTTTCTAGTAGTTTGTGTCTAAATAGTTAAAAACTTAAAAAATATGGTACAACTTAAAAAATGTAAGATTATTAACATTTTAAAACAATTATTTGACGTTAAGAACGTGTTTTATTTTACAGCCGTGTTCAAAATTATACTTTTTATTACGTAAACGTAAACAGAGATTCGTGTTACATATATTTTTTAGAATCTAAATTAAATATGATATGATGAGATATGAGTAATCATAAGTTATTTAATGGTACAAGATAACACAAACAAAGAAAAATGTTTATAAAAAATCTACAAGGGGACTAGTATTATTTATGTTAATTCATTACTTAAGATATGGTTGATAAACCAAATATACAAAATAATACATATATTACTTACATATAAATAGTTTGTGCGCAGCGTCTTTATGTTCATGTATTCAGTAAAGTGCATGTTACAATTATTTTTTACGCACATAAATAACCACTTGACTTAATGTATCTGAAACTATAAAAGTAATTACAATAAAATACGTATAGAAATATACAACAGAGTGACTTTCCTACAAAAGGTAGCTAGAAGTTTTTTTGTATCACTCTCAGAAAAGAATTTGTGCGCATTCTATTCATGTCGGCACGAATAGAAGCACTTGACATTGCTAGAACTAAAATACAATTGAAATGGAAAAAGAACTGAAAGATTTGCTAGGCAATATTTTGACTTTTTTATATAAGAGAAGGGAGCAATTTAGCGGCGGGAACACCGAAGTGATCATCGACTTCCGTGGATATCCGCAACATCAATTAAACTGCAGATGAGTTACCGGCCTTTTAGAAAGATATAAGCTCGCTTCTTGATAGACGCTAAGTAGTACTGTGTTGGAAATCTATATATATAAAAGAAAGTCGTGTTAGTTACACTATTTATAACTCAAGATCGGTCGAACTGATTTGACTGAAAATTAGTGGGCAGGTAGCTTAGAACCAGGAAACGGACATAGGATAATTTTTACCCCGTTTTCTATTTTTCATTCCGCGTGGACGGAGTCGCGGGTTAAAGCTAGTATATAATAAATAAAGACTAAAAAAATAAACGCCTATTTTTGGTAAATGAAAATAATGATTTATTTTTTTCTACTGAGCTTATATTTTTTCTCGGTTAGTTTTTTGTTAGTTTACAAACAATAAAACTTTATTCGAAGAATATTCTAAGTCAGTTGTCTACATAAATATCAATTTAAATAAAGAGAACAATCCTAGTAAGAATCGAAAATAGAGTTAACTAAACATTTTCATAGTTCAGAAGCATCCCAAAGCAACTAGAATAAAACTTTGTTATGATAGAATCAAAGATAGACAAAACATTAAAGAATACGTATTCTAATAAAAACACGTTTACACGTACACACAATTTCTAGATAGTAAGTAGAAATGGAGGTACCTCACGGTAAAATAGTGATGTGGATTTAATATAATCCTATTTATTTAATATACGCTGGTACTCGTGCAATACTTTAACTTTAAACTATACTGTACTTACTACTTTATTTATAATAATATCATAACATAGCAATCTGCGAGAGTAATGTTTTCACTATACTTCTCAGGAATCTAATTGGTGTCACATCGCTAGACACATTTGCATTTGATAAACAAAGTCAATAAAGCAACCGTATTTATTTGTTATTTTTCAATATCCAAGCATTAATAATACACCGGAAATTGTCATCCACAATAGTCAATACAATGAATATTACACAACGCTTTTAAATATTTGTAGGGTATGTATTACAGTTAAAGTTAATCATTAATATAAAATATTAATCTACAATTAATCAAAGTAAAAACTGCACTTACATAATCTCGAAAATGTGTATTCCTTAGTAATTTATTAACATAAAATATTTTCATAAATATTACACAAATATTGTAGACCAAGAGTAAAAGAGGATTGTGTAGATCTATTTATCATTCCGGTGTTGGACGGAAGCAAAGTAAAAAAGGTTTCAGTCTTACACGCGAGGGAGCTAAGGCTTTTTGTTGAATTAAACCACATCGAAAATATAAAGCCTAACGTTTCTTTACTTGTTATCATTATGAACTTTTTAATTTAATTTTACTTACCGAAATGTCACTTAAGTAAACCAATTTTATATACACATGGATACACATAAGGATATTTATTTGTATACGAATTAAATAAATGAAAATTTAAATATTAACTGAGTAGTTATAATGAAAAAGTTTTTTTTAATCACATAAAAATAATTGTAATCCGAATAACACTTGAACGGATGTGTTGGTATTTATAAGTTTTGCAGTTATTATACGATGTTGAAGAGTTGCCATCCCTTCATATTCAGAGTATAATTGCCGCGTGTCGTACATCAACACGATTCATTACTGAATATTTTTTTTTTATATTTATTTCATACAATTTTATATATATATAATTTGCATAATAAAATTATTTAACGCTTTAATTCACCATCAATCCATCACTTGAGTAGTAATTATTTAATAACTAAATGGCTGCAATAAAGTATTCTCAAAATGTCGGCACGTCGAATATTAAACGGCAAACACGCGACGCGTAAAAAAGGAGCATTGTAAAAGTCCACAATGGCACTTCGCGTTCTAATTGGTACATTCCCGTCTGAACGCCAAACGAGCTGAACGTTACCAGAATAACATGCGGGAGAAACGCTAAATGGCCTCGCAACAAAGAAATATGTTATACTAGTTGATGTTCGTAACTTCGTACGCGTGAACTTCGGAAGACTTAAATTATATTTTGCCTTTTTGCATTTAAAATTTAACATATTCAACCTTTTTGGTGTAGTACCAAAGAGGTTACATATGGAACCTATACGTACTGCCAAATGTCAAATTAACATATATGTCAAATTTTAACTAGGATGTCGGATACTATTCCATAATAAGCGTTTAGAATAAAAATTTTGATAGGTAATTAATAATGACATATAGCAGTTATATGTAAAACTTGTGATAAATTAAGCTTTTGTGTTCGCAATGAATTGCATAGTGTTGATTTTAGAAACATCTACTTATCTCTTTTTTAATCTATTGTGAAATGTTATAATTTAGTTAAATGTGAAAGAAGAAATAATTTGTGTAACAAGGTTATATTGCATTTTCACTCATCTTGACGCATCGTAATTATTTTAAAACAATATAATATTTCTTGGGAAAAATCTTAGACATTATTGTATTCACCACTAGCTTTTACCCGCGACTCCGTCCGCGCGGAATAAAAAAATGAACACAAGATAAAAAAGTTCCTATGTCCGTCTCCTAGTTCTAAGCTACCTCCCCATCAATTTTCAGCTAAATCGATTCAGCCGTTCTTGAGTTATAAATAGTGTAACTAACACGACTTTCTTTTATATATATAGATTTAAAGTACCGTAACCAATGAATAGCATAAACGTACGAGAAGAGAATAACGTAGTGGTTTCATGTTTATAATTAGTTAATAGTAGTACTTGTATTAAACTACGTGCGTTTAGTAACAACTATAAAACTGTTAAATATACTACATAAATATTTTGCAAGTTAATTCCATATAAGAGATGAAACATTTACTGCAACTATTCGAAATTGCTTCTACATGTCGGAACGCGGCCAACACAAGATAACAACTAAATTAGCTCCAGTTGCAACTTAGTAAGCGATGAACTTGCTACGCCGGAACTTTAACCAACTAATCCTTGTAAACTGTAGATCGATCTGATGATGTTATTTCTTACAACAATACAAATTACAGTTAATTTCGATTGCGGCGACAAACTTGATGTTCAAAAATAACTATAAAAATATTTGCAATCAAGGAATATATAAAAAAAATCCGTCAAAATTTTGAGATTTGATAAATTAAAGCGTAATTCAAAAATAGCTGAATAGATTCATTAAGTGTTCCTAAATAATTATTCTCTCAAAAATCTACTATAAACTATTACCTTAAAAAAATAATAGAGTAATACACTACAGAGCAAATCTCTACAAAGTATCAAATAAGGAAGGAATATCAAAATATATGTAACAACTGTACTAAATAATAAACCCGCTTTCAGAAAATTATATAAAGAAAAAAGCTGTATCACAAAAGTAACACAGCAACACCCTTTTACGCCAATGAAGTACAAAACTCCTGGAGGCAATCTCAACTGCTATAGCGAACATAAAATTTATGGCAACAATAAAATGCGATATGCTTCCGCCGTGGCCCGGCTAAAAGCGCGCCGACGGAGAATGTCTAACGTAACATTTGTATCTTTTGCTTTTTGCACTACAATGAAATCTTCTGTAGGTGATAAACATTCTATCCTTGCCTTTACTTAGAAACTGTTTGATGTAAAATTGCACTATAATTCATAAACAAAAGTAATTCCCGCCTTTCAATTTAATAAACACAATAATAACTAAATTAATTTAATGAAGTATTTGAGGTTTAGGTAAATAATAGGAAAAAATAATCGTGATGACTATATATATGATGACATTTGACCTTAATCCGTAAATTTAAATATTAAGGGATTAATTTAATCCGTAAACATAATTATTTGAGTCCGTATACAAGTGATGATCAGTTTCTAAACATTCTATTAATTCTATTAATGATATACTTCTAGTTAACATCTAATATAATTTGGGTAAAAGATATGCTTAGTATTTATTTAATATGTAGTTGAATATTATTAGTATCGACTGTCCAACTTTGACTACATCGATACCATTGTTGTAGTTACTGTATTGAAGCGAAAGTTCAATTAAAAAACAACGAATGAAAAAACATTTACATTGCGAATTTGTTCAACAGTGCGTTATTCTGTCTCAATAAATAGTGTCGGTTGACGTGTTTCCGTGTCAAATCTGAGTACGCGCCTGAGTAACCCTGTGTCAACGGTTAATTCAATTTTGCACGGTGAGGCGTATTGATTACTAAGGTTCGCTTTGAATAGACGACATCAAACGGTGCACCCGGTCTCAACTTAATTATACAGCACTCTACACTTGTCCAATACTCTATCGATAATAACGGATTCTAATACCTTATGTTTACTTATGCTCTGACAGATTTACAGGCTTTTCTAACGAAAAGTCGATTTAATTTTTAACAAATAATCTAAGGCTTATTCTAGTTATTTAAGAAATGTGAATAAAAATCTAGCTAGTTACGATTATTAGCATGAAATAATTTATTGTAAAATTTATTCATCACATAGAATGCAGGGTGAAAAAAACATAATTGTATTTGTATCGTATAATTGAGCCGCAAATATGATGGAGATCAAATGAAAGTACGAAAAACTTGATTAAACTAATTTATGTGAGACGTTCACGAAATATTCAATGTAAATTGCTTTAAAATATTTATATAAATCTACTTTTTAGCTCTTCGAACAGTCATTAGGGTAATAAATTTGTTGTCTTTAGCTAAATGTGATTAGAGTATTTCATTTTAACATTGTAAGGAAAGAAACATTTTTGAAAATCTTTCACTTATAAGACGAAATAGCAATATTAATAAGCATATACTCGTAGTTTAGTATGTTAAATTATGCATAATTCAAATCGATCTAGTATTTTTCAAATAATAGCTGCTTCTCTTATTTTATTCTTCCATCATATATTTTTTTAGTAAAAATTTAAAGCTAAAATTTGTAATTTTCATTGTTTTTAACGCATAAAAATATTTTTATTCTGTACTTAGGTTCACTTTAACAATTCAAAAAGGAATGCCGGCTATGTTATGGTGACTTATTTGCATGACTTAGTGCCTGGAAAGCGGAATGCATTTCCTTTTCGAATTGTTACTCAACCTTTGAGCGACGAAAGTTTTCGTCACACTTCACACGAGCGGCGGCGTTGAGACGCGAATTTAGGTTTATTCTTATTCTTTCCAACTTTATTGCTTCGAACCCGATCTACTTTTTGATTGGTTTCAAGATGTATATTGAATTATTACAATTAAGTCGTTTTGAGTAATCTTTTAACATATACAGGCTTTTATACAACTAGAAGTGGTCTCCATGCATAATTTAATTCATGCTCCCACTACTTAAAAAACCTATACATGTATCTATACTTTATTTTTAAATTTTAGGTAGTGAATATGTACACCTTCTAATCAAATTGCTAGTTGGGTACAGTTCCAAGTCAAGTCAAGTCAAGTCAAGTCAGTCCAAGTCAGTCTGTATATTTGGATTTTCAAATTCTCATTTCATTACTACATGTGTTTGATCAAGATTTTTAAGGAAATTTTTCAAGATAAGCGACCACATGAATACGTCTAAATAGCAAAGCGAAAACTGCCCACAGACATCCGCAGTTGCAGATGCGTTACCTATCTTTTATCGACAGAGGATATATACCCGTCTTATGCGTCCACCGTCAAATCCATTACCTATGCCCATCCCTTCCTTATAAGACAAGGTTGGGAAAAGGGGACTAAAATAAGGCCTCCGACACGCACATTCATCAGGCAAAACGTGGAATTCCTTCCACTTTACGCCTGTCGTATGTGTGGTCGTGGTATTTCACTGGGTGAGCCGGCCAATTCGTGCAACAGATGTTGTTGTTGCTGGCATCTAACACTGTTAAATAACCATAAATATAATTCACAAGAAATTTTTATAACATTGTTATTGAAACTGTTCGTTAGTACAACCATAATTTAACTTGGATTGTATCTCGTCGTCAGAAGTTGTTAAAATTTTATTGAACTCCGGTTTTATGTGATCGATCTATTTTTATGATCGAGAATGTCGTAAAATTTAGATGGATTTTATTCGTATGATACTTAAAAAAAAACGATAACGTTTTTTAATACTATTCACTTGATAAATATCAATAAGTAAATTTTAGATTGAATCAAGAAATTGTGCATAAATATTATAAAGGGTAAACAAACCGTTTTAGTCCCACCGATATAGAAAAAAATGTCTAAGTCACAATTGATAGATAAAAACTTATTTTATTTGCTTGTTTTAATGACAATCTTACTAATACTTATAGACTACACAGAATATACAGACAGAATATAGTCTGGAAGAACACATAGGCTACTGATTATGTTTTTCTTATTTTCGCGCGGACGGATTCGCGGGCGACAGCTAGTTATACAATTAATAAATAATATTATGACTGTATACGCATTTTCATATTTCGAGAAGAATAACAGTTGAAAGCTATCTAATAGATTTATCCAATTTTGGCCAACTTCCAATTCAATCATATCTAGGCTTTTATGTTATTGGACTAGAATTTTCTCACATTTTTTTCACCTATCCCTATAATAAAAAGCGCCTTTTCGTTTTCATTTTAATTAAAACATTCATTCATTGGTTTGATTTTAATTTCTTAAAAAAACGACGAACGATCAAAGTAGTTTAAAAAAGTTATAGAACTAGTAAATTGAGGTAAGAGAGTATTTAAATGATTCGTTTTAAACGACAAATAAAAATTGATTATTATACAAACAAATCTTTAATTAAAAGTTTAGTTTAAACACTATTAAACAGAAATCAATAACTCTGTCACCGAAAGCTATTTTAGCTAATAAACGACTACTTAAGCGAAGCAAGGATCGGTCTCTAGTTAGTGATGAAATTAGAATCACATGTCTTAATGAAAACTTAATAATCTGATTAGTATAAGCTACATAGGGTGAGTGATTAAATTACACTACCGTAACTTTGTTTCTCTGACCCGTGTTACACAAAGTTCCAGCCGTATAACATGGTCTTGATGCAACTTTACATTGTTCGGATATCTTGCTTTAACTTAGGAGATCGGTACTCTAGTAGTTAATTTAGATTATACTAGCCCATGTTAAAACGTAATGTAATAAAGTGTATGTACTTTACAGCTTTCTTTCATACAATAAAAAAGTACAGATACTAACGAAACATTTGTACTAGCAATTGAAAACTACACGAATTTAAAGTCTTCTGAAATTTAGTACGCTAAAAAGCTTTCTTTTATCAATTTTTCTGTATTTCAGTCGAATATGTATCGATTGAAATCTCCCGTATCATATAACGGTTAAGTTATTTATTAATCTTTTATAATATAAGGGCTAAGGACCTGTAGGCACCTAAATAAGAGATGTATCCATTTCGATAAGAAATTAACAAAACAACAGGAAGTTCAGTTGCGCTCTGCTAATAAATATAACTCGGAAGGAAATCAAAAAATCAATTTGCGATGGAAATCATTTATAATATGCTAAAGTAATCTAAAGCACAGATTTACGAGTTCAATAACAGAAATTGATGGCGTTGCCGATATCCAATTAACTATGTGAATTGGATCTTAGCTGTCCTTTCGAAATATGATTTTATGGTCGTCACAGACATATAATAATTAAAGTGCAAATTAGGTTTATTTTTGCTCATCTATTCATCATCATCAGCTCAATATACGTCCCCACCGAGGGGATCGGAGCCTACTCTAAGTTAGGGGGTGATTTTAATCAACCACGCTGGCCCAGTGCGGGTTGGCTGCATCACGATGTTTTCCTTCACCGTAAGAACGTTTAAATGTATATATGAAAATAGAAAAACACATTGGTACATGGCGGGATTCGAACCCAGTACCTGCGGATTGCAAGTCAAGTGCTTAACCCCTGAGCCACCGACGCTCATCTATTATTCCTGTATTAAAGATTGTTGACTCGAAATTAAAACCAAATTAGCTTTTATTAAAGGTATTTTTGTATGTTTATGTCTTTCAATCATAAAATTAAATGTAATTCGAAATTCTCCGCACTTTGTAAAGATGTAATATTATTTTCAAATACCATCTAGTTAAATAATAGTTCTAATGAGTTTGAAATTTCTACGATAGTTGAAATATTCGCAACGATGAAATCTGATCTGATTGGAATAGGAAAAAAACGTATCTAGCAACAGCGGGTTCCGCACATAGAATGAAAAAACTGAGATAAAACGTGCAAAGAATTATTTTACCTCGCCGTATGAATTTACTTTGACCCGCTATTGAAATTGAAAATAGTGTATATCTACTTCTATATAGAGATTGAATCAAATTATAGAGGGAGCTTTTTTGTTTATGCAATTCAGACGGAGTCTCCTATATTATTATTTTTCGATAAATTTTAGATTTGTCTGTAGTCTGAGTTTTAAGCAAACTAATTATTAGGAATTCTTATGCCATCCATGAAAGTTATCAACCCTCACAGTGGTTAAGTGGACACTTAGGGAGGTCCTTACTGTATTTTTTTTATATTATAAGATGACAAACGAGCAAGCGGTCACCTGAGTCCGCCTAAATAGCGAAGCGACCGCTGCCCATAGACATTCGCAATTGCAAATGCGTTGTCTAGCTTTAATCGACGGAGGAAAGGACGCAAAGAAAGAGGATATATCCTCTTCTTCTGCGTACCCTCCTCCGTCGAACCCACTTCCCCTTCCCGACCTTTCCTTAAAGGAAAGAGTGGGAAGGGATCGTGGACTAAAATTAGGCCTCCGGAACCACACTCATCAGACAAAACGCGGAATTGCTTCCAATTCACGCCTGTCTTCTGAGTGGTCGTGGTATTGCACCGGTCGACCCGGCCCGTTCGTGCACCCAACAAATATTGTTGTTGCGGGATCTGCCACTGTAAGACTGTACTGTATTTGGAATATTAGAAATTAACACTAACTGCTTAATTAAACATTTACTGATTGTGACAGTAAGTCTATTTTTAACATTGTCTGTGGAAGAATTTTCCATGCGTTAAGTTACACTCAATTATTTGAGTATTATTTACGCTGTTGCCAAAGTATTAATATTACAAAATGTAATACTAAGCAACAAGATATTGGATACGTGCCAATATCACATCGTAACAACTCAATATTACTTTAATAAGAAGCCAAAGTAAAACTCAAGCTGTGGTACATTTACGTGAGACTTTCATCTTTGTCATATTAATGTAAAAAATTTGACATTATTTTTTTTAAACATGTTTTTTGTATTTGTAATTGGAATTCTGCCACATGTTATCATTATTTTCGAATTGATTTTTAGGTTTAGTTCGTTAAAATTTAACTTATTTTAACAACTTTAGGTTATATATTATATCGTCTCCTTAATAAAAAATTAACGAATTGTTAATACATATTCGAACGTAGAAGTGTAAATAACTAGAAAATGCATCTCCTGTCGCTTGGTTTTTATTACAAGAGTTAATTTGCATAGTTCAGTGGAATTGTAATCAATTGTATCTTAATTATTTTTTACACCATCTTATAGTTTATGTTTGTAATATAAATTTAGTTTGGTAAATTGAAATTGCTATTGTACTCTGATAAGGCACGGCTGACCATGAGTATCAATTAAACGAGTCCTATTTGTAAAGGCCCGTGGCCATTATCCCAAACCATTTATTGAGCCCGCCAAAGTCTGAACAAATAATTGCCGATTGTTGTTCGTGCAATGATTTAGAAAGACTACTTTACTTATTTGGCTTTGTCTAGTCATATTTGTAATTTTACCACTATTTAAATTTCAACAAAAAATTATAAGTTGTTAAGTTTTAACAGTGGTAGCCAGCAACAACATCTGTTGCACGAATTGAGAAGACAGACGTGAAATGGAAGCAATTCCGCGTTTCGTCTGAGTGTGGTGACGAAGGCCTAACTTTAGCCCTCTTTCCCATCCCATCCTTTTCTTTTAATTAGAGGGTGGGAAGGAGAAGTGAATTTGACGGAGGAAGGAATTCATAGGAAGGGGAAATATTCTCTTTACTTCTGTGCGTCCAGTTCTCCGTCGATAAGAGGTAGGCAACGCATCTGAAATTGCGGGTATCTAAGGGCAGCGGCCGCTTCGCTATTTCGGCGAAACCGATCGGTTACTTTCAAGGATACAATTTAGGGAATTTACAACTCGGAAAAGTTATTCCAATGATTAAATATTTTAAAATAAAGAGTCTAAATCGGCGATACAATAGCCTACTTAGGCTTGAGCAATAAATTCTTGTAATTTATTGCCACTTAAAACGTATACTAACTGCCTTCGTGCGTGTTTTATGTAGAAGAATCACGATGTCTTAATTATTCCTTGCGTTTTAAATCGTGGTTGTTAACACTATTAGAATAATTATAGTAATAGATTGGCCTACAAATAAGCGCTCTAGTTGATTAGAGGAAAGGAAATATTATTGTTTTACGCCAAACTACTGTTTATAATAATAATAATAATAATAATAATAATAATAATAATAATAATAATAATAGCCTTTATTTCAACAATCTTGCAAATACAAATGTAACATAAACAGTAATAATAATTGATACCAGATTAGAGATTGTGTTGCGTTTCCGCAAAGGCCTCCCCTAAAGCTTGCCACTCTCTTCTATTGTAGGTCATCCTCCTCCACGTCACACCAGCTGTTTTTCTTATTTCATCTTCCCATCTTAGACGCTGTCTCCCTTTACTTCTTTTGTTTTCTCTTGGACACCACTCTATCACATCTTTGGCCCATTTTCCATTTTTACTTCTCATTATATGTCCTGCCCATTTCCATTTTTGTTTACGTATGAAGCGGGTAACTTCCTTAATTTTAGTTTGGTCGCGTAGTATTTTAAGTGATATTTTATCTTTAAGTTTAACATTGAGCATGCTTCGCTCCATGCTATGTTGGCAGGTCGCAAGTCTACGCATATTTAATTTCGTCAATGACCATGTTTGACAGCCATAAGTCATGATTGGTAATATGCATGTATCGAATATTCTCCTCTTTGCACTAAGTGGTATTTGATTGTTTTTAAATATTTCTCTCAGTGACCAGTACCTTTTCCACGCTTGCTGTATTCTACTGTTTGTTTCCTTAGTTGCCAGGTCTCTTGGCGATATTATTTGTCCGAGATAAGTATATTCGTCAACATAATGTATTGTGGTGCCCTTGACTATAATAGGGACTTTATCTTGATTCGTCATTACTTTTGTCTTTTTTGCATTCATAGAAAGCCCGACTCTTTCACTTTCGTCAACTAGCTCTTCAAGCATCTTTCGCATGGTTTGTGGGTCTTCGGATATTAGCACTAAATCGTCGGCGAATCTTAGGTGGTTTAGTTTCATGCCGTTAACAGTCAATCCATAATTTCGCCAATCGAGACGTCTAAATATGGATTCAAGAACTGCCGAAAACAGTTTTGGCGAAAGTGGATCTCCTTGCCTGACACCTCTTTTTATGGGAAAATGATCTCCTACCCTTTCGGTTCGAATATTTGCTGCCATGTTCTTGTATACGTTGCTTATAAGTCGTATATATTTAGTTTCGACGCCTTGTGCTGCTAATGCTTCCCATATGCATGTGTGTTGAAGAGAGTCGAATGCTTTATTGTAATCCACAAATGCTAAATAGTATTTGATCCCGTATTCATTACATTTTTCTATGACTAGCTTTATGGTATGAATGTGATCGATCGTAGAGAAATCGCTGCGAAATCCTGCTTGCTCTCTGGGTTGATTTTCATCCAATATCTTTGTTAAGCGATTCAGCAGTACTTTAGAAAATATTTTGTATATGTTGGACATCAAACTAATTGGTCTATAATTGGCTATATCATCTTTATTACCTTTTTTATGTAGTAGTATTATTGTTGACTTCTTCCATTGGATTGGTATATATTCAGTGTACATAATTTCGTTAAATAGGTGGGTTAGAACATTTAATATTGTATCAGAAGTTCCTATTAGCAGTTCGTTTGATATGTAGTCTGCACCCGGTGCTTTACCCATTTTTTGTGTTTTTATAGCCTTATCCACTTCTTCTTTTAGTATGTTAGGGACTTCATCATTATTATAAATTTGTCTTTCCGTATTATGGCAAAATTCATCCGGTATTTTTCCGTCGCTGTATAACTGACGATAATATTCTGTCGCAACCTCTAATATTTCATTCCTGTTTGTTTTGCTTTCCTTGTCTTTATGGTGTGTCAATCTGTCTATCCAGTGTTTACTTTCCCTTAACTGATCCAACGCTTTATTAACTCCACCTGTTTTTTCTATGTAGTAATTTATTGTACTGTTTCTGCTGTTATGTCTATGTTTTCTAATTTGTCGGTTAATTTCTTTACTTAATTTTGTTATCTTTTCTTGGTTGCTTTTTCGGTCTACGTAAAGGCACTTCCTTTGAGCTATTAGGTTTCTCGCTTCTGGACCGATTTTATCTTTTTGAACATTGTTTATTGTACATTTATTATTGACTTCCTTTAGTTCCTTTTCGAGTATGTCGTATTTCTGTTGAACATCGGTAATATTCTTTACTGTTTCTAAATTTAATTCTAACTGTTTTAAAATATCTTCTTTAATTGGCAAGGTTATTGGTCTTCTGTTGTTATAATGGATGTTTCTGCGTGTTTTTGGTTTTAATAAGGAAACTTGCCCTCGAAGCATTCTGTGATCTGTATTATAGTTCAGTTGGTTTATAACGTCAATGTTGGTAAATATTTTTGGTTTGTTCGTGAGAATGTAATCTATTTCGTTTCTTGTTCTACCATCCGGCGATGTCCACGTCCACTTTCTGCTGTGTTTTCTTTTGAAATAAGTATTCATAATATGGAGGATGTTTTCTAATGCGAAATTTATTAGTCTTTGTCCGTTGTCATTCCTCTTCCCATTTGAGTGTGGTCCTAGGACGTTATCTTCGTCCTTACTCCTCTTTCCTCCTTGACTATTAAAGTCTCCCATTATAATGACGGTTTTGTTTACGGTGGACATAATTTGATTAAGATCTTTGTAAAATTCATCCTTTACGTTTTTCTGGCTAACCTCGGTTGGGGCATATATTTGTACTATTGAAGCCGGGTGTTTATAACCAGGAAGTTTTAAATTTAAAATGGCAATTCTATCTGATATGCCTTGGAACTCAATTATATTGTTTTTTAAGTATTTCTTAACTAAAAACCCTACTCCATAGATGCCAGTCTTTTTGTTAATATGATATAATATATACTTATCCCGTTCTTCAGTTTTTTCATTCTGTCTTCTCACATCACATAAACCTATTATGTCCCAATTTATTGTTTCTAATGCTAGTTCTAATTCTAATAAGGATTCTTGCGATTTCATCGATCTTGTGTTAAGAGTAGCTATGTTGAATTTCTGTCTAAGTTTTTGTTTTGTATTTTCTTGATGTCCGTTTTTTAGTACATTGGTAGGATTTCTTGATTTAAGCTTTTGGGGGTATTGGTCTATCTCCCCTCGGTGACCAGCCGTATTGGGGATTTGTTTAGGATTAGTTATAGTTGCACATATTTTGGTTGCTGTTCTCTCCTCTATTCATACCTAAACTACTGTTTAGGTATGAATAAATAAGTTCTTTACTAAATTAGAAATGTTTTTGGAAAATATTTGATTGGGTAATCTGCCAAGAACTTATTTCGTACCAAAATATCAATCACAAAATGCACAGTTGGTATTTTAAGCAAGAAGTTTTATAAAATTTAGATAAAATAATATTCTAGTTTTTCTTTCGTAATATTAAATAAAGAGTGTACTTTTGAATACCAAGTACCATAAAACTAAGTTACTTTCAAAAGTCTAATTAACTTTGTGTTGGTTAATCCAAATTAGTCAGTGAACAAATAAAGTGAGCTCCGTGTTTGTAGAACAAGTAAAAATTTTACGATACAACGCTATAATTGCCGGGAAATTCCGTGTAAATACCGATGAAGCTATTAAAAGCTCTGTTTTCCGAGCCGGGATGGACGGGCGGGACGCCTTTAATTTTATAGTACGCTGGCAACCTGAATTAGATGCTGTTTGCTGACGCTATTAAAGTTGGTAATTGCGAAATGTCGATTTCTTGTCTCCTTAATGTTTGTTCGTTTCTATTAGTGCAGAACCTACCCATACCATTATGACTTATATATATGTATTACCTAATAGTACCATGAGTACAGGTTCTCCAGTACAAAAAAATTTTGCCATCACAAGTGTTTCGGCAGTAGAAAATGATATGGGAAACGGTGATGAAAATGAACAGTTTCCTTTTTCATTATTTTGTACTGTTCGCCAGCCATTTTTGGGCTGGAGTTTTTGCATTCAATGGCTTTGTAATTTAATTCCGTCTCCTACTTCTACACTTACATTTATATTTTGCTTATTTTTACATTTCTTTTTTATTTTGTATTTTTTATATTAATAACTATTTTCGCTACGTATTTAATATAGGTATATCTCAAAAAAATCTCTCACTTCTTAATTACAATTTTTTTTTTATTTGCACTTTTAAAAATATTTTTAAAATCATGATTAATAATTATGTTAATTCCATGGCATGTTTTTTGAGACCAAACTCTCTGTGCAAGATATATCATTATCCCTGTGACAAAAGAGAGAAAACAACATGTTTCAAACGGGATTTTGGTCTCAGAAACCTACAATCAACGATTCAAATCAATATCTATTAATACGCAGATGATGTCTGTGATTAATCCTGACTGAATATGATAATATCTTTTACATGGTTGATCTCTGTTGTAACTCGGAAATACGGTGATTTACGGAACTGAAATGCCTTATCATAGTTTAGCACGTCTCTCGTATTTCATGTTAAAATAGTGCTTCCATATTTAACATTCAAATGACTATCGGACCACATTTCGACTGTCGCAATTAGCAACACGTTGAGGTTTTGTTAATTATGAATATCGGTGTATATATTATTTAACCATCTCTTAGCTTTCAGCGAGTTTGCTCGCATATTTGTATCGTTAAATTATTTTTTTAGTAAGGAAAAACTATCGACTGATCTGTAAACGTATATCAAGATGAGCATGACCTTCAGTAATGAATTATACAAATAATACGATGTAAAAAAATCAACTGTATTATATATGAAATTGTTAGTAAGGAATTTGTTATTCCAACTGTCTATTGTTGTCGATGTTAATCCAGCAGTTCGTTTATCTTATTACTTATAATTGAGGTAAAATATGAGAAAATATTATGAGTAATAGATAATCTTAAGCAAGAATAGACTGTACGGAAAATTAACATATTCGATCTAAGTAATGTAGAGTATAAATTTAGCTGAATGGAATAGTTGGTTCCATAGCGGTGTAATTTGAAAACGTTTCAAGCAAAACATACCATTCGTGGAGAAACGTTCTAGAATATTCAAGATATTACTAGATTTAGCAAAGTAAGCCATTGGGTACGTGCATCTTTGATTAAATTATGTGTACTCAAGCACAAGTGCGCTAAAGTTTAATAGGTTGTATGTAACTAGTTATTGATTAATCACAGTTGGCTTGTGAATAGCTTTTACATTGATTAGTAATGGACTCTTTTCCTTAACGTTTTCTTTTTTTTATATTACAAGGTGGCAAACGAGCAAGCGGCCATATTAATTCGCCGAAATGGCGAAGCGACCGCTACCCATAGACATTCGCAATTGCAGAAGCGTTGCCTATCACCTTACGACGAAGGAGGAGACGCACATAAAGAAAATATTTCCCCTTCCTATGCATTCCTTCTTCCATCAAATCCACTTCCCCTTTTCATCCTTTCCTTATAAGAAAAGAGAGAGAAGGGAAAGAGGACTAAAATTAGACCTCCGCACCACACTCATCTGACGAAACGCGGAATAACTTTAGAATTATTAAAGTATTGTACGAATTAAAAAAGTTTTGGTGTTGATTCAGTCAAGCTTTGTATTTGAGATGGAAGAATTGTATTTGCTTTGTACGTTTTATGAAAAATATTTTATTTTGTTTTGTTTATAAGGACTTTCAAGCAAATAAATGTGTCTCTCAACAAAACATTTACCTGATTTATAGTAAAAAAAAATCAGGTTAAGTATAGACTTTACAAAGAATCAAGTCATCTAATGCTGATAACGTTCGTAGGCTGGTTTTAGAGTCATGCTGATCACACACTGACACCTCAGCGTTTATGGTCAGCGCAAGAAGTTTCAGTTTTGCGTTAACTGAAATCAGCGCTGACCATCGTCACCGCTCATAGCTACGCGTTTTTCTAAAACGCTTTCTAAAAATTAATACATTTTGATGGTCCATGTGCCTCTAAAACCTACTCAAGTATTTGTCTAACAATATATATGTAAATTCTTATTATAATTTCGTAATGTAGACCTCAAGGTACAGGCTATATCTTTTCATTTATTATGACAGTTGCACTCTCGTTACACGAATGTTTGGCGTGAGCCATGTCCACTATGATTAATGTTAACACGACATTGTTACATACTCGCGTCGAAACGCTAATATTAATGTTCCGTGTTTGTTTCATCAAATTCAAAGAATGAGTAATTATTTTAGCGTCTTCGTATTTTATAGCAGTAATTTTGTACTTTACGTAGTTTGTTATATACTTAGCGTAGTAGATGCGTACAAAGTCTGTGCGAACGTAATTAAAACGTTTCAAACACAGGAAATTAAGTTTACTAAATATTATTCTGATTTTTTAAACTCTCCATTTTCATTACGATGCGAATAAATATTTATTTTATTTCAAGGCGTGGATTAAATTTGAGAGAAAACTTAATACTTTTTGTTGGTTCGAAAACTGATATCTTTGGTCCAATCTACATCTGTTTAGTAAAATATTCAAGATAGGAATTCCCTTTCGCTTTGAAAGAATCAAGTGAAAAAGAAACGAGTACCTTTACAAGTTCATTGAACAGAGGCATTGTGCCGGCAATCGGAGATAGGAATCAAAAGCAATTGATCCAAATGGAGTAAAGAAGTTTTTTTTTCCTAACATCATATTCTGACGTGACTTGATTTTCTCAAGCGTTATATCCAACAATTCATTTCTTTACGCATGCAATATATTGCATTTTATTGTTCGAACATCGAACTCGATCAGCTTTTGTTTTTTTATTGTATGCATCAATTATTTCTTTTCTACGGAAATTATACTGGTGATTGACAATTTGACTTTTTAATCCTTTAATTTCATTTTCAACTAGCTGTCACCCTTCATAAATTAGTAGCCTACGTGTTCTTCCTTACTATGTTCTACATCTTTGTCAAATTTCAGCGAGATCCATGTTGCCGTTCAGGAGATACCTTCTAACAAACATCCAAACTAATCCAAACATTCGCATTTATAATATTAGTATGATTTAAATAATACATTTAATTTTATAAACTGTGCACTGAGATAAATATTTACCAGCGGTGGCATAAACGTCATGCAAATATGAAAGTATTATAACTACGCTCCAGTGACTATAAAACTTTAAAGTACGTTGAATTAGTGTTATCTTTATTTCGTTCTCAATGTAACCAAACGGCCATAAGGGATAGTTCACGACGTCTAGATGCACTTCATTAAGCTACCGTTAGTTCTTTGTCTTTTGGGTATATTAATTATTCTGCATGTCTGGCTCGTTCAGAACAATGTAAAAACAGTTCTACTTGAAAATTATAAAATACGTACTTAGGCCGTAAAAATATACGTTAACAGGGGGACAAGTAAAAAATATATAGTCCAAGCAACTCATCGTACTCGAACAAACTACAGCTACCATATATTTTGTCTATATACTGTTGTATATAGACAAAGTTTACATTTAAATACACAGTTAACACTTTAAAGTGCAAAGAATAAGACATAGTAATTCTTTTACATAAAACACGGCACAGGGCAGTTGAGGTACATTTAAGTAGCAATAAATAACCGCAATTTATTACGCGAGCTTAGACCGAGAGGCCTTAAAACGTATTGTGCCATGACTCTAGTCTTTATTTACAATTTCACTATACAACTAAGGAAATGAATGTATATTTTTGGTAAAAGAAAATTTATTTAAGGACATATATACATTTAAATTTCAGTTCCTTAGAAGTGAAGGAAGGTACATTTGTACTTAACATTTTTTTGTGTAATTGAGGGACTATATGTATAACGTTAATATATAGATAGGTACATACGTATGTGCATGCTCATTTATAGCGTAAGAATTGACGTAATAAACAGATTATAATTAGTCTATTTTTCTTTACAGTCAACTGTGGTAAATATAGGGTGTTTACGAACTCAACTTCAACGTCCCACAAACTGTAAATGCAAACTTTTATAAAAGTAGCGTCATATATTCTAAAGAAATATTGTAACTGGAGAAGACACTTGAATACCTGTCTTCTCAAGCCATTTTCATCTATCTTTCGTTCTTAAGGTTTTTGCTTTAGCTATTAATATTTCGTAGAATTTTTAGTTTATTTTTATAACCAAATAATCTATATAATTATGTTAAACTAAACCATTTTTTAATTAATTTTTCACCGGAGATAAAATCACATATGTGAAAATGCGGAAAAATTTGTAATTTCACAAACGTTTTTATTATAAAACTTACTCTCATAAAATAAAAATAAGTAACTTCTCATTAACCAATGTGTATAATAACATTTAACATATTATTTTCAGTATAAATAAGATGTAGAAAATATATTATAGACCTCTACGATATTAGATCACGTTTAAAGGTTTACGTGCCGTATGATAAGGTCATATCAATGTCTTCAAGAAGGATTACTTTTCCTAAGAAAAAAGTAATAGCTTTATTACACAGCTTCTAAGAAAATTAATATAAGAAAAAAAGGCAAACGTCTTAATTATCTAATGAAATACACAGTAAAATGTACACTAAATTTTGTAATAAATGTGCCTGATGATAAAACAAAAGAGAGTAGACTCAGATAACTCCATCACTATATTGAATATTTTTTTTATATAATTGTATAACTTAATATTGACAATAAGTCGTCTTCGAAGATAATCTGTGGATGATAAATGCGATGTTGCGTCAGCCAATCCCATATTCTTCATGGACTGTGTCCAAGTGAACTCAATAAACGCTCTTACTCTCGTTAATGACAAATCTTATGATGGTGTTTAATTAAAATTTAAATTCAATTGTTTGCGCTGTTGCCAAAGCCGTGATTGTTAAGTAGAGATGTCGTAAATTTGCAGCTGTGCCTGGCCCGAAGCCAACTTAGTTATCTGGAGGAAGGTTAATACCAAACACTTTTAGTGGCTTGTAAGTCAGCTGTTTGTTTATTTATCTGATTATCTTGGTCTTTGTAGTCTCCCGAGCTCTTGAAATTAAGACCTTTTCGATGTAAGAGTAGAAAAGCTTGAACAACTACGTAAATAATTTTCTCCTAATTATTAAAATATTATGTAATAATTATAATACACATAATATGCATAATTGATGACGTTTAGTTTTATGTGCTTTAAGTTATAAGTTTGCGAATTTATAGATACATATATAGTTGTCGCTTGCAACTCTGTCCGCGCCGAATTAAAACAAAAAACGAATATGTTTTGCATCTGTGCTAAATTTCATCAAGATCTGTTTAGCCGTTTCGGAGGTACCTTCAAACAAGCATAATCCATCCATTTAAACATTCGCATTTATAATATTAGTAAGAAGTAAGATGTACAATAATGTTCAGTTGACTTCTTATGTCAATAAATAATCAAAGTTTCCGAGACTATAATATAGATTTTCGGAATAGCTAGGAACCACTATAACGGAAACAGCAACAGTCCATTATGTGGCTGCTTTCGAAATATAAATAGCAAGTTTAAATCATTTTATAACGTGAATTATTGTTTTCTGATTTCCTCCATCGGAAAATTCTTACGATGAAAAATATTTCAAAGTAACAAACATTAAATAATATGTCGACTAAATAAACACTTACAGTATGTTAATAAAAGAAAGTTATTGTAATAATCGAGCTGTCACCTTTTTTTATTTATTTATTGTATAAAAATTTTGAACACAAATACAATTTTGATTTGTCAGCAGTACATACAAAAAACCAAAGTATACTGGTCGCTTTGTTAGTTTTTAAAAATTGTTTCTTCACTATCGTTAGCTATATTGAACTGTGCCAAAAATCTATAAAATCCCTTAAATCCTAGCACACATGAAATTGCCATTTTTCTTTATTACCGTAAAATTAATTTATTGAATTTTGTTTGGTTTTTGTCTTTTTCATTGTCAAGTTTTTATCGAGAATGTATTCGTTGTTGGTTTAAAAATATTATAATGTTTACCTTCCCATTTCCATTACCTCTTTGCTGGTATTGCTCTTATTTCTTTTGTTCACTTTATTTATCCCTGGTGATGTTTTGTACGACTATTTGAATATTGGATATCGATAGTACGTTCGAATTTATTACATTCTTTGAATTTATTGTTATGTTATGCCTTATGGGTATTGGGATTTTTTATGTTTAACTTCTTTATGTGAGTTTGTAGAAGGCTCGTGTTAGTATATTTTCCCTGTTTGTCTAATATTAGTAATGT
This sequence comes from Papilio machaon, assembly GCF_912999745.1. Taxonomy (NCBI): domain Eukaryota; kingdom Metazoa; phylum Arthropoda; class Insecta; order Lepidoptera; family Papilionidae; genus Papilio; species Papilio machaon. The sequence continues at coordinate 2,689,651 of NC_059997.1, forward strand.
TAAATAATTGAAAATTAAAATTTTGTATACTTTTTCGTAACAGGGTTACGTACCTTGGCTCTGCGAGTTCTCAACCAGCATGAAGAGGTTGTTGAATAGGTTACTTACAACTAACTTAATTGGACAAATTTTAAATGAATATTTTTTTTTGTCTAACCAAGATAAATGTTATTGATCGATTTTGTTATATTAGGAAAAGGTTGTGAAAATACTTTACGTTACGTTCCTTAAGAGAAAATTAAATTCGTCAGTGAGTGTGTTCAACCGATGATTGTAGTATTAACTTATCGAGATAAGGAATATCTTTTAAAGGAAGGAAATACATAAAAGAATTTAGTTAACAGTAGAATGCACAATATGCTACTAACTCAATATGAAATATGAAAGGACGTGTGGGATTACGATAAGGCCTTCAGTTAGCTAGATCAATGGATTTCACGCTCGAGTATTCGACAAAATTTAAGGAGCTCTTGGTCAGTCGTATGCAAAGCTATCCATTTAATATATTTGAAAGACAATCAAATTAAAAATAATATAATATGGAATATTTTCGCTTAATCGCTGTCATCATAATCTCTCTGGCCTTTTCCCACTCACGTAGGGTTGGCACACAAGGTTTTATAAACCTTAAAGTTTTGGTTTAAGTTTTTACGGCCGGTCATCTGCATGTCGTCAACCCTATTTGGGAGGAATTTCTTAAAATTAAGTATTATACAAACTAAATAATTCAAAAGAAAACATTATAAATAGAAAAACTTTAAGCTCTTGTCGCTTTCTTTCGCTTTATTGCTGTGATATCATTTATTACACTTTTCTATAGCTTACTTATTTTTGTATCAATTTGTTTTCTAGTAAATCAGGAAACAGAATCAGTTTAACTTTGAATAGCTAACAGTTGCCTAACTGTTCTGACTGGCAGTTCCCAATTATCACTGTGCTTTTACATTTGCAACCGTCAATTGCTTGCGGCGGGCACCAATTCGGAATGCGGTTTATCGATAGTGACAAATAAAATTAAAGGGGTCCTATTTTTGTTAAATGTTGTCCTAAATTATACAAGAAACATTATCGTTTTATACAGAAAGTTAAAGCTGAAGCAGGTGAGCTATTTTTACAATTTTAGGTTATTAGAATCATCATCTTCATCAACCTGCCCTCATCCCTATGAATGGTCGGCATAGTATGTACTACTCCTCTGTACAACTCTATCAGCCGTCATATCTGAATTCACCCCCTTCTTAAGCATATCTTTTATCTCTTTCACACAATCCATCCATACTTTCTTAGGTCACATTACTTTTTTATTCATGTGATCATCATACCTCCGCATTACATGTCCAAACCACGCTAACCTTCTACTCATCAATTTATTGATAACTGGCGCCACTTTCAATTTTCCTCTGATATACACATTCTTATTATTCTAAGCCAAATAATATTATGGCATCATAAATATTGATTACTATTCTCTACTTTATAAATATGTGTATTAAGTATTATATATAGCTCTAAACTAAACAGACAATTAACTACATCATTAAGATTAGTATGTGGTTTTTAAGTGAGCTCCTTAGTGAAGATATCTCATATTAATTTTACACTAAGTGGCAAACTAACTGCCCTTTAAAAAAAGACAAAAGCATTATATTGAAAACCAAGGAATAGTTTATTGAAGCAAAATAAAGAATTAATATCCTGAATGGAACATTGAATAGATAGGAAATTTTACGGTCTCCGACTTCGGCTGGTGACGGAGACAGATTATGTTACAGCTCTTCAGAATTCCTTGTACGTATCCATTAATATAAAAATCCATGCTAAAAATAATAGTTCTTCGATGGATGGATGGATGGATGTTAAAGGTATCTCCGGAACGGCTCAACGGATTTTGATGAAATTTCACACAGATGTGTAACATAGTATGGAAAAACACATAGGCTACTTAACATGTTTTTTTTTTTTAATGCCGCGCGGACGGAATCGCGGGCGACAGCTATTAAAAAATAAAGGTATATAAGGTATAAAAACATGTATCGCCCGTGGAAACCCACTGTTGGAAATAATGTTTGAATATTCTTTGAAATTCATGCTTTCGTAGTTAAAGTTCAGCAGAAAGTCAGATTGAGCTCGTTAATAAGGTACTATCTAACACACGAGGAAGTCTGAAATGTACTCTACTTAGTCTTTCTTACTTTTTGCTTCCTTTTTGTTACTTCCAATCTTTTGGGTTCTCTTAAAATTAAATCGTAGATTTAAAGTGCGTTAATAGCATTTTAAATATTTTTAACAACATAACACTTGAACATTTAATTTGTCATTACCCAAAATTAACTATTTTTTTTTTCATTTTTCCGGTCACATTGGAGAAATTGATTATATCAAGTCTTAAATATAGTTTTTTTTGCCAAATGACATTGTTATTACATGTTAAGAAATGCCAAATGTGATTACTATTTCAAAGCAATATACGCGTTATAAACTTTATTGGATCTAACGTTAAATTAAATTACTTTATTACTGAAATCAATTTTGCGTAATCCGTTCAGCACCCGCACAGTTACGCTTCCGATAGTGTTTTGTTTGTTAGTGATTTTTGTTCAATGTTATTTTTTGTTAGAGAAAAGAATTCTGATATGATTAAGCATCTCTGGCAATTCGAAGGACCAGAAAGACCTTATCTATTCTAGTTAAAAATGTTTTAAAAGACCATTATCAAGAATATAAAGGTGGTAAAGTATGACAGTATCACTGAATCGAGTGTACTCTACCAAGCTACAAGACCTTAAAGTTTTGTTCTATTTATAAAGTTTTTTTTTTTATTTAGGGATTCCAACAAAATATGTTACATACAGTTATACATAAGTTTATTTACTCATGTTTATTTTTATTTTTTGTTTTTGAATTATAGGAAGTAATTTTGAAGTATTTAGCTGTAATTATTTAGTTTCTAATTAATATTTTATTTTTTAATTAACTAAAAAAGTAAAAATTTGATTTCAAATAATTACTTTCAAATAGGGTTAGCGACAGGTAGACGGTCGGCTGTAAACAATTAAGTTAAAACAATAAGGTTTATAAAACCATGTGCACCAACCCCACGTGAGTGAGATAAGGCCAGAGATTATGGTGACTAAGCATCAGTATACAATATAAACAAGTTATAATACGTGCTTGTAATATTAAACACTATGGAACATAATACGTATAACACAATTGCTCTCTGTAACATGGAAATTTGTCTAGTATGAGCCGTGGACTATGATTAATGTTTTGGTGACGTTGCACACTGTCATAAGATTGATATTAATGCTTCATACATGTTCTAACAAAATTCAAGTTATATTATAGATAAATATTTCCTTAAGGAAAATTTTTTTGCCATAACAATAAAAAAATGCTAAAAAAATCTACGAAATTAAACTTGCTTTTTCAAAGAGTGTGACATTGAATATTTTTTATGTATGAGTTTTTATTTTTAGTTGCAAATTGCAAATTGAAAATAGTATTTAATTTAAAGTGAATATTTTCTAACATTACCGAATGGATCAACTGGACAGCTGCCATTTCTGTTCTACTTGGCAATAGCTTCGTATTCGAGGACTTTTTCTAATTTATTTCGATTGAAGTTTAATTTCTTTAAACGAAGCTCAGTTCTATATTCCCCTTAACAACGCAGTATTTATGTTGTCAAAAAGAAAGTATTTTTGAATTATAAGTCTTAAAATCAACATTTAAAAACTCCACTCATATAATAGATATCTTTATCGATGCCTCGGTTATTATTCAACTTATAGATTACTAGCTGTCGCCCGCGACTCCGTCCGCGCGCAGTTAAAAAAAACTAAATAGGGGGGGGGGGGGGGTTATGAAAAATAGATTTTGGCCGATTCTCAGACCTACTGAATATGCTCACAAAATTTCATGAGAATCGGTCAAGCCGTTTCGGAGGAGTTCAAGTTCGAACCCCGTGACACGAGAGTTTTATATATAAGATTTTGAAAATAAATGATCGTGAGATAGTTAGTGAAATAAATAAAATCTTTACAAATAAACCGCTTTTAAGTTATAACGCTACGCAGAATACTGTGATAAAACTGTTCAACCTTTGTTATGCCGATTTAATTACAGATTACGCGAAGATTAAAATCTTATTTACCTATTTTCTCAAGTAAATATGAAAGCATTTCGCTTTGAAATTTATCTCTTGGAAAAGCGTTGTTTTTCAAAGCAACTCGGGACACTTGCGACAGAGCTCGTAGTCGTTTAAATTATTTTTTCTCATACTTTATCTTTGTACAGTGTTGAATGTTTAACTCTAAAGTTCAGTACGAGCTCACATAAGTATACAAATCTTTAGTTGGTAGTAACTTTAATGTATGCAATGTATATTTAATTTTGTTGGAATCAGATTTATCAGAACACGTTTCGATGATAGTTATATGATTGGAAATGAAACCGAGTTAAAAGGTTTCATTGCTCTTTTCAATTTAAGATAAGACTCTATAAGACTTTAGTAATATCCTCGAAAGATGTGGTTGACGACATCTTTTTATTAATTTTTAAGATAAGATGACACTTCTTGTATTTCAGAAAATAATTTTTGTATGTATGAATTGTCAGTAACTTTAAAAAAAAATCTTTACCATCGTTTTCAATGCCTTTGTATTTGTAAAAGTTAAAGTTCAGATGCATTTACTTTATGTTGTATGTGTTCGCCTTGAAACGAAAAGCAACGTCTCGTTAACGAGCTCGATCTGACTTACTAAGGAATCTAATATTTTATAAGATATTCCTTTGTTAGAAGAAAGTACTCTTAAGATAACTAGTGGAATATTTTTTAACTAACTGATGCGAAAGTTCATGGAAAATATTACAGTAGTTAAAAAATTCAAAATATGTACCAGTCGTGTCTAATCACAGATCATTTTTTTTAATTAAATTACTCAATTTGAATGTAGTAATAAATAAATAAGCTTTACTGTGATACTCATTTACATATATACATATTATATATACAATTTAGTAGGAGCCTTGGCTTCTGAAGTAGGTTTGCCTGTGTTTCGGGAGCCAATACCTTCCCCTTACATTAATTCAATACATATTACGTTTAGTGCTTAAATAGAGCTAGAAAAAAAACCTTAATTTTAATTAAAATTATTTAATTATATCTGTAGTTAAACTGAATTAAAAAGAGAAATAAGTTTTTACACAGTTCAATATTTTTTTGTTGTAAAAACCAAAAGAATTTAAAATTAGAACTCTCGCATTCAATTAGGACAATATAACATTTAATTTGTTAGATAATATTAAATTCTTTTTAATACAAAGGAACGTTTTTGATCCGAGCTCAAGATTTAATATCTGGAAGGTAACGCAGTATGAAGGAGAAATTTCACGGTGTCTTATTCTGAGATGTTGACAAAGATAAATTATAATAGTCACTCCTATTCAATAGTTTTATTCATTAATAACAATGTTACCTTTTAACGATGAGGTTTTCGCGAAATTTTCTACCTCGCACAGCTGCGTTGTGGAATACTCTGTCCTGAGCGGTATTTCCAAACAGGTACGACTTAGGGACCTTCAAGAAAATAGCGTATACCTTCCTTAAAGGCCGGCGACGCATCTGCGATTCCTCTGGCGTTGCGGATGTCCATGGGCGTCGGATCAAATAACTTTAGGTGGTCCGTTGCTCGTTTGCCCCCTTATCCTATAAAAAAACATTTTTTATTGAAAATGTTAAGTCACTCGTTTGTACTGTCAAAACATTTATACAAAAACATGTTTTAATCTTAGTTTCCTCTGAGTGTATGAATTCGGCATTGGAATAATATCAAGAAAAAAAAGATGTATATTTAATTTATGGTGGGTTCTACAAAGATACACAGTCTCTACAATTTGTGTTCTTACATAAAATAGAGACTTAGAATATTATTTGAAAAACATAAAAATTTTAACAAAAATAGCTTATTTACAGATAGAAAAGATTTTCTATATAAAATGGAGAATTAAAAAATGTTTTCTTTTTGATATTTCTGTAATAAAAGCTTGTATGATTACTCAGTGGAAATGGAGTAGTTTTAATATTTTAAGAGGTAGCAAAGCTATTCTACTGTTCGCGAGACTGAGACCGAATATAACTATCATTAGCACTATTAGTTATGAATACATGAGTCATTGCATTATACGAAAAGAAAGATTTTGAATATTTTTAAAACAATCAAGAGTCAATTAAAAATCTTAAAAACCTAATCCATTACATAAATTCAATGACTGTAAAAAAGAGCATTCTAAAGAAATCCCTACAAAATATTCCGAACTATGGACGCACGATCGTGGAATGAACGAAGAACAATAATGTACTTTATGGGTATTAATTATTAAAATGTAAATTTCAGCATCTTCGGATAATCTTTTATATTATTCAATTTATCATCAAATCTAAGCAGATTATACTAATATAATAAATTCGAATGTTTAGATGGATGGATATTTGTAACAAAGTATCTAAAAAACGACAGCATGGATCTCAATGAAATTTGGTATAGATGTAGAACACGGCGTGGAAGAACACATAAGCTTTTTTTTATTAATTCCGCACTGACAAAGTCGCGGGCTGTACCTGGAAAGACTATAAAACTATCGTATCTAACATCTGAAAAAAAAAACTATTGAAATTATAGTCTTATATTTTTTTTGGAATAACAGTTCAACTGGGTTAGGCGTGATTAGCTTAAAACCGTTACTTAACAAGAAGTTTTATGAAACATTTAACTTATTTAAGTTTCTGTTATATTCCACCAAAATTACACTTGTTATATACTTTTTTTTTGTAAGAAAGTAATGTGAACTGGAAATAACCTTACCTTTAATGAATTCAGTCTTTTATACCTGTGAAATAAATTTTTGCAAGTATTTTTGAAATTCTAATAAGACTATTAAATAAAATGACGATGCTACCAATTTTGTAGGAATTTATGGACTACATTAACTTCAACGCTCAGTGGAAACCGGAATAAATTGACTGTGAAAATTTATGGAAAAATTAATGTTTTTTTTGTTAAACTACAATTAATGTATGGAAATTTTATTCCGGATAAAATAAAAGTTGAAGTTGTTTTTGTGGATAGTGGGAATATTTTAATTCCCAGTCGCTATTTTCATAGTCTTTTTCTAAGGTTCTTGTAAAACACCACCGAAAAATGGGGGCTTTGACACGACGATCTAACCTAAATAATTTTAATAATGAATTAATCATGAACGGGTTAACTCACGCATGATCCTTTGGCGACTGCATCGATTAGTTTCGGACCTCTTAGGGTCTATCTTTAGCAGAGCGAGACGCTACGCGACCGCGAAGAACCCAAAATAAACACTCGCCCTGAAGATGGGCCTCCGACGGGTCCGAAACTAGTCGGTGCCGTCACCAGACGATCCTACATGAATTAAGCCGTTCCTGATTAATTTACTATAATGTCTCACGAAAGTTTAAACATTTTATTAGGAATAATGGTAAGCTTGCGATATAAAAAAAATGTTTTGCTCTAATATTTTACAAAGTTTTACAAAATGTTTTTGTAACTTACGGTAAATGAGCATGTAAGAAAAACCTCAGGTAATCAGATAAACATAGCATGTAACTAGCTAGCTACATAAAGAGTTTAGTATTTACTACCCCTTAGATAACTTGGCGATGTGCCACTAATGCCACGTTTTCGAAAGCTCTACTCAACATTCAAAGCTCTGGCCGCAAAACAGTTGAACTTAATTTTTAATTTAATATTAACGACCTACGATTTACATTCATTGTTTTTGTTAATATTTAGCTTGGATTTTAAAATAACTTTTGTGTTTAAATTATATCAGAAAAATTGAAAGAAGAATGATATGCAAATTTCTCTTCATAATTCAAAAAAAAAATACTATTATTTATTTTTATTAAAGGAAGTATTATTAGTTTATACTTATAAAGTGGCAATATAGACATAGACAAATAAGTAAATATTGTTCGTTGAGGTGTTAAAATTTTTGCAAACATACAATTTTTACGAATGGATTTATTTAGCACATATAATAAAGAGGTTAACATTGAATTTAGTATTCAATTAGGACAGTGCGAACACAGGTCGGGAATGTACGCCAATAGAGCTGTGATCACAAATCCGATCGGTTAGATTGGGCACCTTGCCCAGAGTTATTTGAGCCAATGTATCCGCATATGTGTTACTTAAATGTAATAGTACCAATTTTCTAAGAACATTACGTACAGATCTGATGCTACGTGTGGTTTAGTACTATCGGGTTAAGTGTTTTTGGAGTGAGAGTGAGTGAATATTCACGTGTCGACGCAACATTTTGCGAACTTAATGTATTTGAATTTAAAATTATAATTAATTATTGTACTTATCTTTTGTGGTATTTCTCTTGATTTATTTAAACAACCCTAAAAATAATTTCCGTGAAAAAAATTATTTTTGCATACATAGTAATAATGTAATATATAAAGTAAGTTAACAGTAAACGGTTTACATATCTTACTATATGATGCTATAAATGTTATAGTGTTCCTCGTTTAACTTCGCCCAACGTCATCTTTCTTCCTGTATTGTTGAGACTAGGTGAGCCAATGCAATTTCCTGTTAAATTTCTCACCGAACTGGATATTTACACGAAACTATCACATTTTTCGTCCATCTTTAAAGAAAGACAAAGAAAAATGAGCTTCATGTGCTTGGCGCTGTATATTAACAGGCGCTATAATATATCACGCGATGTTGACAGCAAAATATCGCTTCCGTGCAAAGTGTGAGGGCCACACGCTAATTGTACGAAAATCAAAGCAGACTACAATTTTACAATACTTAATTTGAAGATATAACTTTTCTTAAAATAAATCCAATATGAGGAATAATTTTAACCATCATGTCCAATGATTGATATTCGTACTTATTAGTCAACATTTATTTACTACTTTTTGCTATTTGAATCCATCAGGCGTAACAATTAATAAACATAGTAGTACTATTATTAGTTGAACATACTCAAGAAGACAGTAAATACCTATTATAATGTTACCTATACCATGCGGTTTTAAGTAAACCATCACGTATCGCTTAGGCAAAAATGTAACCCTCGCTGAAAAGAGACATTGATAAGGCGCCATTGTTATTCCATACGTACACCCTAAAACGTGATCTCATTTTGTGTGTCCCAACTTTTCTTCCATATGTCAAGATCTAAAAAAAAATCAAATGTTTTTTTGTAGATCATGAGTTTTCATCAACAAGTGTTTTTCGGATTTTAGTAAGCACTTAATTTGAAAAATAAAATACAATTCATTCATATACCATATGATGTTTTAAAATATAATTTACTAGCTTTTACACGCGACTCCGTCCGCGCGAAATAAAAAAAAATAAAAAAAATATCTTGTGTAGATAAAAAAGTTCCTATGTCCGTCTCCTCGTTCTAAGCTACCTCCCCATCAATTTTCAGCTAAATAAGTTCGACCAATCTTGAGTTATAAATAACACGACTTTCTTTTATATAATATTTAGATAGATAGATGATGGAAATTTAATTAAAGATCAAAATAAAGGAAAAGTATCATAAAGTTACATTAATTTTATGGTCTGTTGCTATGCCTTGCTCCGAAGAAAATTTAACTTTAGGAATTTGTGCGGCGAGGCTAACTGGGACGTTCACGTAAAGACAGAAATGTCGGGGAAAGTTTATCGATCACAACAATGTTCGAGTATCTCAAAAGTTTCAACAGTTTATTGCTTTGCAGTTGTGTTTTACGTTAGAAAATTTATGCTTCAGGAGACCTATAAATGAAGATAGTCACTAAATTACGTCATACAAAAAGATTTTATTAGAAGTAAGCTATGCGTATATAAAGATTATATTCCTAATTAAAAAATAGTTATCAAAAAATATTTAGTATCTTAATAATAATATGAATGCAAAAGTTTAGATGGATGGATGTTTGTAAGAAGGTATCTCCACAACGGCTCTAGAGATTTCGCTGAAATTCGACATAGATATGTATCATGGTCTAAAAGAACACATAGGCTACTAATTAAGTTTTCTTTAAATGCCGCGCGGATGGATACATGAGCTACAGCTAATTTCAAATGTATTTGCATCGTAACTGAGATATGCAAAAATTATGCAAAGAAGTATTGCCAGTAAGTATTAGTACGAATTAAAAGAATATCAGGAATATCAGGCATAATAGTTTACAAAATAATATTATTGAGTAAACACTTTTATGCCGTATTTTAAATGTGGTCAAATAAAATTAGCGAAATAACAAGACGGTAAGTGCACACGTCCTGATGTCACATAATATTTTTATCCTATATAGTACAGAAAAAGCTATCAATATACATCGCCCTTCACTGAAAATAACCTTTAAAATTCTAAGAAGCCCGATCAAGATAAATATTTGTGGTGTCAAAAAGGAAAGGAATTAAAATTGAAAAGGGTTTTTTCCTCAAAAAGTTAATTGTTTGCATTCGTCCTTTTTTATTTTATGTATTTTATATAAAGGAATACCTAAGTAAGCAATAAGTTAATAATAAAAATGACGATAGATGGAAATGGAAACTTGGAGAGGACAGGTATTCAAATGTCACCTGCAGTGATATATCTTCAGGATATATGACGGTCATGACGGTTATATATGACTTTTGAAAAGTTTGCCTTTATAATTTATGGTGAAAGTTTTTTTTCGGAAATTAGGCATGCTTTTATTGTAGTGTATACGAATTTTACTTAAAATAATAACATTGAATTAATGCTTACCATTTACGTAGATAACATTGATTTGTTAACTTTAATTAGGTAACTTAAGTCATTTCAAGGAAGTGATAGATGGATTTCGTAAAAAAGATTAAAATAGGAGTGAGTTAGTCCATCTGTTACCCCAGATCTTATAGGTGCTCCCTCTAGAGCTAATAGATGTCCAAGTTTTCCCCTTCTTTAAAATTAAGCAACCTGTATAGTGTCAACTCAATTTCATCGGTACTATGAGAAACAAAAGTGTTTTTTTATAAATATATTCTTATTAAATTTTAAAAGTAAAATATTTAACAAAAATATTAACACAAATTTTTTAAAATTACTAATTTCAATACGACAGCTTATAGCTACGGGTGCATATGGAGTTAATCTTCTTAATAATAAAAATTTACGACGCGACTGTACAAAACTACAAAGGATGTTAGAATTTTCACAGAGAGAATACGTGGACATGTAGTTATATTTTAGGGTTAATAGATAAGTCATGACTAAAATGACGGAAGAGAGCTCGATCACTGGTTTTATCAAGGACAGGGTAATATTGATAGCAACCATAATTAACCAATAAATGAATTGCAATTTGACATGGATGTAGAAGTATCGTAGCTCGTTAGTGTACTTATTAAAAAATAAATAGTGAGATAACAAGCTCTTAGAAGTTAATTTCAAATAATTTACATCGCAAGTCGCTCGTGACGAAGGTAAAGCTTTCAATTTAAATACATTACCTCGGCAAAACGGAATAGTTTCCCGGCAGTATGAATCAAAATGGGTTGAGCGAAGCACGTAGAAGAGACGGTACTTGATGATGCAAATTGAGCTCCTAATTATCTACGCTGACGAATAGACAAACGGTTTTCTATAATTACTACTATTTTTGCTTTCGCATTATTTGGTATATTTTTATTTGGGAATATTTTTACTTGAACATCAATTGTTAATCATACTTAATACTAATATTAGGAGTATAAATGCGAATGTATGTATGGATGGATGGAGGGATGTTGGTTTGAAGGTATCTCCAAAACGGCTCACTGGATATCGATGAAATTTTTCATAGATGTAGAACATAGTATGAAATAACACACTGGTTACTAATTAAGTTTTTTTTTTAACCGCGCGGACGAAGTCGCGGGCAACAGCCAGGTCTTAAATAAACCGAGTATGTGGCTGGACACATTCAAAAGTTATAAATGCATATATATAATTATTTTTATTTATAAAAATTATCTGTTGTATTTTCCAGTCAGCGTATCGTATTTAGTTAACTAACGGAAGTAAGATATTAATAAGAAGTAAATAAATTTGCACAACTAAGCAATAGCTGAGTTTATATTAAAATCATTTGGAACACTTGTTCCAGCTGACTAAGGCAGAGAAAATTTAATTAAGTTTATAATAATATACTTAACTATATTTGTGTACTTTATTTTTATTTTACTTCTTACTAATATTATAAATGCGAAAGTTTAGATGAATGGATGGATAAATAGATGGATGGTGGAATTTTGTTTGAAGGTATCTCTGGAATCTAAAGACTCTACGGATCTTGGCACAGATGTAGAACATAGTCTGGAAGAACACATTGGCTTACTTATTACGTTTTTTTTATTTCAGAGTGGACGGTGTTTTGGGCGACAGCTTGTTATAAAATAATATCTTACTCTAATAATGGACGATCTTAAAACTATTAGATTAATAACTATTACCAGAATTATTTGGACTAAGCGTATCGCTATTTTGTTTCTTTTTTTTTTATGAATTAGCGCTTAGGGACGATCTCACCTAATGTAGTGATGTAATCGAAAGACTGTACGTACGTATATATTAGTATACTGTACGTACGTATAGCGTATGTACTCGACTTTTGAAGGCCTCCCAAGTCTAACTTGGAAACTCTGACGCCGTGGTGTTACACTCCTTTGCTGTACACACAAGTTTGCAAGAACATTTCTGTATAAATTTTTGTTTATGAAGCTTTGACAATTAAAAAAAATAGCTTACACGGTTGATATAATGAGTGATAGTGAAAGATACCATTCTTAGAGCTAGACGAATATTTTAATATATAATGTTCTATGGTTATTAGAAAAAAATATATTATTTAAGTTTTCAAATATTACCGTAAAATTTACATTATCATATTCTGTATCATTTGTACGTGAATACAAAAATAAGTAATAACTTTTACTTGTTTAAGTCGTAAAAACTTGAATCTTGGCTAGACGTAGACTTAAGTGTTTGTGTAAATAAAAGTAATAAAACGTATAAATAAATTTTTTATTGACTTTTTCTTATTTTAAAATAAAAAAAAATATTACTATGGCACATGAAAAATGAAAAAAAATGTCATCTTAATAGTACTAATACTAAACAAAATTAGGTTTATTTTAAATAAGCTTTTTATTAAATGCACACTTTTTTACTACATTTACCAAAAGTTTATTTTGCTATAGGAAAAAATAAAACCATTTGAAGATAAGCAAAAAAATGTGAACTTGGGGTACAAAAACATCTTAGTAACGTCTTTGTATGATTACATATAATTTCTCTTATATATTCCAACTTTCAACGCCTAATTGTCTCCTACACGTCTCGCTTGTCTAATTTAATGTTTCTTATGCCTTTAACAATCTTACTAATATTATAAATGCGAAAGTTTAGATGGATGGATGGATGGATGTTGGTTTGTAGGTATCTCGGGAACGGCTGAACGGATGTTAATGAAATTTGGTACAGATGTAGAACATAGTCTGGAAGAACACATAGGCTATTAATTATGTTTATTTTTAATTCCTCGCATATGGAGTCGCAGGCGACAGCTAGTTTATCTACTAATTTGTAAAGAACATCTAAAACCTTAATTTATTAAAATGAAAATAAATTATTTAAAATTACGCAATGTATAACTTGTTAAATTCCAATATTTTCTAATAACACCACACTTTAAATTAAATCACATACTTCACTTATAAAGAATTAATTCCAGTCCAAAATAAGTAATTGTAATATCAGATGTTACTATTTAATAAACGTTCATACGCAAGACGACGTCTCGATCTGAAACAATATAATTGTCATGAAGTTAAACTAAAACATTACGGTTAAAAATTACTAACAGAGTGGCTGCAACATAAACTATCGAAGAAGAAGAAGAAGAAGAAAAAGAAGAAGAAGAAGAAGAAGAATTTTGGTCCTCCTTCCACCCTTTTCCTATTATATTAAAGGATGGGAGTAGTGGATTTTGCGGATGAGGAGTCGCAAAGAAAGGGGAAATATCCTCTTTTCCATCCCCTTCTCCGTTTGCTCGTTGCAAGGTCGCAACCTTTTGATATTTAAAAAAATATAGGTGTTTCAGCAGTGGAAACTCAGTGGGATGTGATCAAACTTTTTTCAGACAGTAAAAATAATACTTACATATGCCTCTGACGTCTTACAACATTAGGTCGTACTTCGACACATAGTACGATGAGTTTATTATCGCATGTGTACCTAAAATATAATTATACATTAATTGAGGCCTTAAATTTATATTCGTACAATGTTATAGAATTTTAACGTATTCCAGACATTACCTCCTTTTGTACTTCGTATAATAATAATGTCTTAAACCAATAAGTACATTAAAGCATTGAACAATATCATTAATTCTATGTGTCATTATACGTTTTATATCTTTTGGAATATTTTTTTTTTAAATACGGTTCGATAACATTTTTTTTTTCAAAAAGGTGACTTACTTTTCATGTATTGCTAGCTTATTGTCATTTATTTTGGCAGCACTACCGAAATATTTGGGACTATCTGTCAGCCATTCTCGACAAAAATATTTCGGCGATCGCACTCCTAATGACGTTCCTCCGTGCCATACAGCTTTGATCGGCCTGAAAATATTAGAGGTTAATATATCTGATAATTTAAAATTTTGACTATCTAGATTTTATATTTTCATAAACAAAATCTTAGTAAATAGAAGCATAGATAAATAACATTCAATACACTACAAACATTTGATTTGATTGGTTATTGGTACCCTACATGAGTAGGATGAGGACAGGGAGATGATGATGAAGTGGAAGTGGATAGAGATGGAAGGTGGCATAATTGAATTATTAAGAACCACTCTGATAATAGGCAATGAAAACAATGAATGTTTTTATGTACTTACCACGTAGGATCAATAAGTACATTTTTGCCGCTAAAACTGTAAATATCCGATTTAAAAGCCACCGTTCCAGAGTCGTTAAACATATCGATCCACGAATCGAACAGAAGTTGCTGATGAATGTTAAGTACGGCAACATCCTTGTCTGCAGTCTTGAGGATAGACTTCAAGTCTTCCACCCTTCGAAATAAAAAAAAGTTTTCATTATGCTATTTATACGGACTTGAAATAATAGTGTACATCGTCAAAATCACGGCAAACAAATTTTAAAATGAATATTCAAAACTTAATAATTTATACAATGTTCAGAAAAACCTTTCCAAGAGGTAAAGGAGAATTTACGTAAAAGGTACCAATTTTTTGGAAGAGTCCTGTTGTTATTTTGCTGCCTTATCGTGTGAAAAAAATTTAAAGAATACTATAATAACTATTACAATTACTACTGACTTGTTTGCGAGAAAAGCAGCAAATGTTCCTGTAAATCCAGCTTTCTTGGACTGAACATGACATTCTTGATCAACAGTCTTTCGACCTGTGCGATTTGTTCCTGTCTCCATGTTACCCGCATAGGGTTCATCGAGCGCTACTAATCGAATCTAAAAAAAATGTATGTATTTAAATATGATTTAGGCTAAGTCTTATGAGTCTGGTGATGTGATTGATGTGGTGGTGTGTGAGGTGATCATAATGATAATAATGAAACTAAAACAAATAAACACGTCAATTTTTTTTTTTCAAGATAAAACAAACCATTGCAATTGACTAACGTAAAATTCAGCTATATTTACATTTACAGGTTAGGATGTACTGGTCAAGAAGTATGGTATACAATCTTACATACGTAATGAAATGCTTAAAATCGAGTTTAAACAAAATGTCACTTACGAAATTTTTTCTTCGCCTTTCATTATGATTTGTTCGCAAAGGAGCCTGTAACCAAATATTTATGTTATTAATAGATAATACTTTAGGCAATGTTAGCTCAAACTTAAAAACAAGCTAGAGAAAAGAATAACATAAAAACACGACTACAATAGATTTAGCGGATGTAATTTAAGCAAAAATACTCGTATCTATAACTTCTAGCTATATTTATTAACTCGATTATAATTTTGTACTAACATTTGGTTTATGCGCTCTCTCGTGGTACAAAGACCCCATCTGGAATTTAAAAAAAAACGTATATTTATTCGTAAATTTGCATATGAAACATTTTTTTCATTATTTTATAGAAATGGAATAGAAAATGAATCATACCACAATATATTGCCAACCACGATCAACCCTTAACAATAGTACTTTTTCTTCCAAAACATAAGCGAGGGTCCCCACCGGTGTTGACCTAGTTCTCTAAAAAGGATTTACCAAAAAAATTAAAATACATCAAGATTCCTTTTCTTCAAGAAGTACTTAACATGTTCAAAATAAAAATTACTTACTCTTTTTAATCCCTTTGATGTTTTGTAAATCATTGTTTCCATTTTATTAAAACCGTCATCATCATCATCATCATCTCCATTACTAACTGAAAAAAAAAACATATTAAAAAAAACGATTATGTAGAGAAGAAATACATATTTAGGATTTAAGAAAGCTTAGATACCTGGATAATCACTAAAGCTATACAAAGTCTTAGTAGAAACAATTCCTCCAGGCTCTCCTTTAGGTCCAGTCACGGATATGCCGGGTGAACCGGGTGTACCCGGTGGACCTGGAGACCCGGGTGGACCGGGTGGACCGGGTGGTCCTGGTACCGGTAAACTATCTTCAGTCTTTTGGCATAAACCGGGTGGGCCCATTTTGCCGGGCTCTCCTGGAGGTCCCAATGGACCTCTTTCACCTTTTTCCCCTTTGAGCTTTGGTACAAAATAAATCGAAATGAATCTAAGAGGCAAGTAAATCTTATGAATATTGCGAATGATGTAATAAAAATTGAATTACGATAATGCAACAGTAAAGATATTGAAAAACTAAGAAACGAATAGTTTTTACCTGTTTTATAGCAAAGAAATAAAGAAAATATTCAATACCTATAGTACCTTTTCCAGGTTTATCTCTGGTATTTCGCCTCTTTCACCCTTTTCACCTCTTGTTCCCGCAGCACCTGTTGAGCCTTTGGGACCCTATAAAATTAAATGATTTTGAAGATAACATTATAATCTGCTTTCCTCTGCATTAGTGCTGCACAATTACTGCTGCTTACCATTGGTCCAGGAACACCCGTATCACCTTTGGAGCCTTTCTGACCCATAGGGCCCACTGATCCCTTTGCGCCGTTATGTCCTGCATATCCACGAGGACCAGGCTTTCCTGTATGGCCACGGTCTCCTTTAGGACCCTAAATATGTTAATAATTTAAAGTACTACTTAAATCAATATAAATAGTTAATATAATTTAAAACAGTGGGTTACCTTCAGACGACTCAAGTCAGACATCGATACTACCCCTGGTGGGCCAGTTCCACCTTTCTCGCCTTTGTTCCCTTTGGGTCCCGTCGATCCTGTATCACCCTTTTCTCCTCGATCACCGCGACGTCCAGCAGCTCCAGGAATACCGATGGTACCGTTTTGTCCTTTTTCACCTTTATCACCCTTAAAGTAACAAAGTATTCTTATACTTCTGATTATTTGAATATAAAATCAGGCAAACCATATCAATACAGACTTATTTTGCTTACAAAATGATTTTTATAACATTTAACTTTACCTTAATTCCTCGCTCTCCTTTATATCCTTTTAACTTTTCAACTACCATAGATACTAAAACAAAAAAACTCGATTACTTATATATTTCATAATAAAAATGAGGATTTATAGCTAAGACATTTAAACAATTGAAACTGGAGCAGTAACCTGATCGAATAATTATTAAACAAGCAATAAAATAATTTGTTTAATCAAAAGTAATTTTTCAAATCGACAATGTAGATAACTTCTGTAGTTTTCATAGTTTATAGGTATCTTGACACGTTTAGTACGTTTGAAGCCATAATTTGTGAAGAAAATAAAGCACTCACTTTCATCAGGGTCTAAGTCGTCGTCTAATATAGATGACAGTTTAGCTGGTATTCCTGGAAGACCCTGTTCACCTTTGTCACCTGTATTATAAAAAAAATTACTTGTTATAGAATACAGAATAACTCATCTAAACTTTTCATACATAAACACAATAAAAGCGTTACAAAATCATCTGATTTCTCCATATCGGAAGCGATTATCACTAAAACATAAGTGCGTAATAACATAAGTATTTCTTGGTTTGTTGCTTTCTTTTATTAAGAATATCTTAACTTTTTTTTATTTTTGCCAGAATAATATTATAAACGTACCTTTAGCACCATCAAGA
This sequence comes from Papilio machaon, assembly GCF_912999745.1. Lineage (NCBI taxonomy): Eukaryota > Metazoa > Arthropoda > Insecta > Lepidoptera > Papilionidae > Papilio > Papilio machaon. The sequence continues at coordinate 2,707,968 of NC_059997.1, forward strand.
CCATGTTTACCATGTGTACCAGGTACACCAGGCTTGCCGTTTAAGCCTGGGTTACCGACTTCCCCCTTTTCACCTTGTTTTCCTTGCGGGCCTGTATGTCCCTGTGAAATGGTTAACGAAATTATAAAAGATTAAAAACAGGAACTAGAAATTTATGGAACATACAATTATCAATTGACCATATCAGATGACTCAAAAGACTTCAGTAATCCCAGATCCCGCCAGAAACATGAATGTATTTTATGTTGATCATTGAAACGAATAATTTTAATATCAAATTAAAGACTAGCGTTCCATAAAACTGTCTTAACGAATAATTGCATCATTGAAGTCCATATTGCTAATATAATGTTATTAACACGATAAGGTAAATTAATAAGTGGATAAAACTTTACAAAATAATAACTTCGTACCAAATCACCTGGTAAGCCACGCTCGCCCATTACACCTCTTTCGCCTTTCTCTCCCTTTTCACCGCGGGGGCCAGGAGGCCCTTGAGGTCCAACGTCTCCTTTGTCGCCAGGTATTGGAAAGTTTTCCCGCTTTATGAAAAAAAAAAACATTATTGTATCAACAAACATACGTAACTTACATTTAGAGGATTCTTAATTCAAATTACTTACCTCACATGCCAGTCCAGGTGGTCCAGGGTGACCAATCTCCCCTTTAGGTCCCGGTGGGCCTATCGGCCCATCTCGCCCTGGTTCACCCTTCAATCCATTTTGACCGTCTTTCCCTGGCGTACCGTCGTCGCCTTTGTCACCTTTCTCACCGGTTGAACCTTTTGGACCTCTTTCACCTTGTTTTCCAGGTAGTCCCTAAAATACATAACTTCAACGATATTGTTCCTTTGACATCTGTATAACGAAATTATTAGATATTGCTGAATTACCACATATATAATGAACTGAATCAGACAACTAATATTTGTTAAGAGTTTTTAATAATCCCAAATAAAAGCGAAAGATCGCTTTACCACCAGGAAACCACAAAACAATTTATTTACGCGACCGTGTCGATTCTTCGTCGTCTTTTTTCAATAAAATTAGTGGTTTTCGAATTTTTTAATATAATGAAACTGATGTTTAAAATTAAGCTCAGTAATTAGATGAAATAAAATAAATTAACATAAAAAAAAGTTTTACTCACTGTTTCTCCAGTTGCTCCAGTATCGCCATCTTCTCCTCTAGGACCGGGTTCACCTCGTGGGCCTTTCATTTCAGGCATTTTCTTTATTATACTCGATACAACTGATTCTGAACAATGACATGCCTGAAAGAAATTCACTATTCATAAAAATAAGTAAACAATAACATTGAAAAGTTTGTTTTGGCTTATTTTTTACACTACATACAGAATTTAAAACGAACTTACTCCTTCTTCTCCTTTGGGGCCTTCTTTACCGATTGGCCCTTGAGGTCCTATTGGACCTTGAGGACCTTGTGGCCCAGTTATGGACAATCCTGCGCTTCCCTGTAACGTTAAATAAAATGACTTTTAATAAACTGTAGTTTATTTATTTATTTTATATATTATTTTAGATAAATAAAATAACATTATGGCAAAAAAAAATAATTTTCTTATATGGGAAAAATGTAGTTTAAGTTAAAAATTATTTTTATTTTTATAATGCACTTATACCTTGTCTCCTTTTTCTCCTTTCATTCCCATTTCTCCCCTTTCTCCTCTTGCCCCTATATCGCCCTTTTCACCTTTATCGCCTTTCATATTTACTTCTACTCTGTCATCCCCACCTGAGTAGTAAAAAGAATTATTAATAACTTTATTAATTTTTTAGGATTTTTAATAATAATAAAATTTCAGTAACTTACCCTCGGGGGGTGGTAGAGTTAAGTCATCTTTGAACTGTAAAAAAAAATCAAATTAAACCACATGTAATTAAAAACTGAAATTTCTGCGAAAGGTTATTTACAAAGAATGCTATAAAGACTACGAAGTAATCATTTGTACAGAATTATAAGTACAGTTATATAAATTGACAACTATAAGAGAACATTAATAACTACATATTGATAAAGTTTAATACCACAATAGCCAGACAGCGGTTTAGGATACATTTTTATTAGGTACCTGTTTTCAATTAGAACTAAAATTACGAGGAGAAACCAAAGTATATTAAAATAGTTTAAAGCTTAACAGATATATTTTTGTACATCGTTATCCAAAGTATACATATATATATTTACTTATATAATTTTAAAATTAAGTATTTTTACAATTTTATTAGTGTGCGTGGGAAATGGTTAATTACATCCGCCTGCGGGATATATACATATAAAATATATATAAATACCAATATATTAATAACCAATATAATAATTATACTTTACAAACTATAAGGCAATGCATAGTAACATCGATATGATTTTGGAATATAAGGCCCTTCGTACAAACGGCAATGTAAATCGTCGAAACAAATATTGTATCATTGCGTTACAAGAATCGTACTAGTCGTCTATTCCGTCAGTACCGGCATAGCAATTACATATCAATTGTTTAGATTTGCTCCGCCACCTCGAAAATTACAGCGACTTATCCCACAACGATCTTGACAAGCAGTTTGCGAGCGACTGTCTTTGTCGATGACAGAAAGAAATGGACCTCTATGACAACCTATAGCGTAACTCGACGGGTTTTGAAAATTTACGTTGCCTTGTATACGAAGGGCCTAGGACTTACACTTTCGGGGAGATAAATATCCTGAAACAAAATTTTGATGATCAAAAATTGTTTTTTATACAATAATATCATGCTAATTTAGAATAAATTAAACAAATTAAATGTGACTACTTAGTATATTTAAACTATATAAAATAGGTAAATATTAAGATACTATGGAAAATTTCAAAGTTTAATCTGTAACCAGAACAAAACAAAATATCTTGCATTAATGCTTGTTTTTCAAATATCTCCCAAGCTTTTTTTTATCTTTTCTTTGACGATCTTAGGATGACAAGTTTTGGTAACTGGCTGAGTACATTTTTCGATACTCGTATTTGGCGAACTCGTTTATAGCAAAGTTTTAGAATTTTTTATTCGTTCTTATGAATACAATATCAACAGAACTTACATACAACGAATTGTTTTTATTTACGTACTTTACCCAAGTTTAAAACTTAGATGGTGAAAACGATAAGCCTGCAGTATATACATTGTTTTGGTGTCATTAAAACAAATTAATAATCAACCTTAAACAAAAACCAGCCAATGTCTGATACATTAGGAATTACGATGATGATGATGCTAAGATGCGGTGATGTTAAGTTTGAAAAACTATTCGGGTGATGACCTCACGTTACTATTATTATCTTGATAGTAAATATATATGAAAACCACTTACATTATTGCAAACACTTTCTATGTTGCCCGTATCCGGGTATAAAACAATTTTGTGAATGGCCCCCTGAAAAATAACATAATAATATTAAATTTTGTGTTTAAAATTATTTTAAATATAATATCAAAAACCAATTACATTAGTTATTAGTAGTTAGTATTTTATGTACTAAGAATAGTGTAAACCCTTAATTATGTAATGATTAAATTCTAAGAAATTTCTTCAGCACTTCAATGCGCTGATTTATCACGTTCGCTAACAGTAACTTTCAAGAATACATGTGTCAAATAATATGTTTGGATACTTTACAAAAACTAGATCATCTTATATGCGATATAAGGAAAAGTGCAGCTTTAAAAGTACGTAGAATCAGCAAATTGTACGTGCAGAAATGCATCTTTGTTATGCTAAGTTAAGTTGCGTGAAGGCATCTAAATTGCCCACTAAATTATTTGCAGAGGAAACGTGGAGACTTCGTTTTAAAGTATATAATTACAAGCCGTTTTCTCTAAAGAGCTTTAACTTTAATCAGATAATATCTATGAAATATCGTTTCTGTCTTACAATCTTCATAACCCATTAAACTGCGATCAAGTATACTACGCCTACTTTTTTTGTTTAACCGTTTTAGTTTATCAGTTAATTAACATTTAGGATTAACGCGCATTCGTCCACTCCTAGTCCACTCTCGTCCACCCATAGCGCGGCGCGGCGGTCAGGTTTATGGCGAGAGGACACCTCGCCGACACCTCGCCAAGCTAGTGCCCGTTCACCCATGCAATATAGAATGAAGCATCGTTTTGTTAGTAATTGTGCTTGGAAGGGCGGTGCTGGGTGGATAAGGAGTGGACGAATGCGTGTTAACCTTAAACCTGAACCCTTTATAATGAGCCACTTCGACGAAACCATATCAAGAAACTCTTACTAATTTGTGGCATACCTTCTCAAGTAAAGTCTTCGCAGCCAATGACAAGTGATGAAAAAATAACATTAACTCTTCTTCACTCGATGATTATATTTATACAAAGATTGAAGGTGTCTAAACTTAACCGTGGGTTTTTGAGAGCAAAAACTCTGCATAAAACATAACCATATATTTTTATAATGGACATTTTGCTCTCAGAAACCCACGGTAAGAATTCTAATTCTCTGAGATACATAATTTGTCTGTTAAGATTATAATTATTGTTCTAATTCACAGATAATAATATACGAAGACATTAAGTAAATTGAACTAAACACGAGCTAAATTGTATGAACAATAATTTAGAAACACGTGTTACATTCCAGTACGAAAACATAGCGGGGTGTTAGCTTAATGAACTCATAACGGCTGATTTAATATCGGGGTTAGAACGCATTAGCGTTTGTATGTTAGGTATGAAATGCTATTTAGCGGTCTTTACTTTGTTATACGACGATAACGAAGTGATTCATAGTTTAGGTGGTAGCTAGTTTCTAGCGACTATAACAATTAGCTTATAATATTTAAGCTCATTCCAAATATAACTCACTCGAAGCCTATTTATTGTCTAATAAATATAATAAGAAAGCTAACCTAAGGTACACTAACCTTTCGCTTATTTTATAAAGTATTATTTAGAATTCAGTTGTTCTAACGCATACAGGCATGATACTCCTATAATGTATTTTCTGGTTGGAATTTTAGAATATCCATCATTATCATTTTATCATTTTAAATGATACAACTTTTTTAAAGCTTTTAAGTATGTATGATAAAATTTATATGATTATGTTAACAGTTGCGGTGCTTTTGTAAAAGATACCTTAAGTATCAAGTACAAAAGAATGAAACGTAGCAAACAAAACGTGAAAATCCTAATTAGGCCGCATGTGGAATTAGCAAAGTTACTTTGGGAAATTAATACAAACCCGCTCGTGCCGTAGAATTTAATCTACTCGTGTTTAGCGAAATCCCTACTTGCGCGAGTCGCCTACTAATTCAGCCTTGCAGCGACAGCTAATTTCGAGCCGTTACTTGCACTGTTGTACAATACAAGAAGTTTGTTGGAAAATTTAGAGGTAATTTTAAATTTTTCACAAATGTGTAACCTTTTCGGTCTTTATAATGTTTATGAGGAGATGAGACATGAGGAAATGTTCGTTATGGATTAAAGTTTTTTTTAATTAGCTGTGATAATGAGTATTGAAGATGTTAAGTTCTATAATTTGAGATGAAGTTAGCTTATACACTCTGCTATCATATAAGAAATGGTAGTAATTGTGTATAAAGTGTGTGCTCTTCTGTACGTCTGTGAGTGTACTCATGTGCGTGTATGCATATACAAACATTTGTTGTTTTGTCTTCGTGTATTATTGTTTATTTTGTGTGTCTGAAAATATTAGTATATTCATGCCATAGATATAATTATGTATTAACAGTTATAGATCCCGCAATAATAATATTTGTTGCGTGCACGAATAGCCCGGGTCGACCGGTGCAATACAACGACCACACAGAAGACAGGCGTGAAGTGGAAGCAATTCCACGTTTCATCTGATGAGTGTGCGTGCCGGAGTCATAATGTTCCCTCCTCATCATAAAGTCCCATCATTTTCTTATAAAGAAATGTTTAAGATGAGGTTAAGTGGATTTGGCGGAGAAGGCGACGCATAGGAAGAGGAAATATCCTCCTACGCTGATCAAAGGTAGGCAACGCATCTGCAGTTGCAGATGTCAATGGGCAGCGGTGTCTTAGATATTTTTACTGTCATAATATAAAAAATGTTTAGTAATGCCTGAACTGTAAATACCTCTAGCATGTGTTAGATACAATACTAAATAATAATAAATAAACTTACTCTGAATGGATCACTCTCCTCGACCCCTGACTGACCAATGTAAATCCAATCGTCACTTGAAAAATAAACATCCTCCATTTCTTCTTTTGGTATAAAAGTATTAATAGGCGAACATTTAGTGTAAAGTGTTATTGTTTTGTCAAAAACTATGTATATATCCACCCAATTTACACTTAGATCTTCATACACGACTAAATTTACGTTTTCTCTAAGGCCAACGCTATCTATGTTTAGTTCAAAAACATCGGGAGCTTTTGGTGTAACACACAATCTTAACTTTACTAAGTTTTCTAAATTTTTGATAGCAAACAAGCAAGAATAATCACTTTCGTCGAATTTAAACATAACACTTAAAATGAAAGGACTAGAAAGCATGAGATTGTTTAATGTAGTATTGCTTATTGGTGATAGAACTCTGCTTGTGTTGTCAAATTCGAATGCGGTATCGCCATCTGGTCCATCTATAAAGTTTATTCTTTCCGAATCCGAAGTATACTTTTCATAAACTTTAATCACATCTTGGAGTATGTTGTAATCTGCAAGAAATAAAACCAAATTTTTACTCGACTTTGTGTTTTCCTTTTTTAGTTTTTACTTATTTTGGTTTTGTATTAGTGTGTACTATGTCTCTTGTTATTTTAAGAGTTGTAACTTTATTTTTTAAAACCGTAAATATCTTCATTAACACGAACCTCTTATCAATTGCCATTTGTCAAAGTGAAGGTAATAAATTGTTTAGTTTGTGAAGGTATTAACAATTGCGCGTTGTTCTACTTGTACAAGTAGGTTACTTGACCACTCGCTCGCTTTAACAATTTTTATATTTATTTAAAATAATTAAAAAGGAAATTAGAATTTCGTAATGAAATTAATATTAAATGAAACATTTCGACACATTTGAAGCTTAAAAGTAATTATTATGATTTTAGTAGTTTAGACAGCAATTTTAAATAAAAAGTTCTAGTTAATATCTGGCACAGAAGTGGTACAATATAAATATGTGTAATAAATATAAATACAAGTACACAACAGAAACATTTTGTAAACTAAATGCAGCATTTTGAGGCACCCCAGCAGCTGCTTCCACTAATCTTGATTGAAGCTTAATGGCAGAGGTCACGGTAGCTTTTTACATGCAAGTCAGCAACAAAAAATAAGTTGTAACTAACAAAGAAGCCTGTAATTTGATCAGCCATTTCTCTAGGTGAATTTAGCAATTTAAAATTCAAATCACAACAAATTTAGTTATTTTGCATGACTGAAGCGGGTTGCCTTTTGTAGTAAATAAAAGAAATTTCTTTTATATTGCCTTCCATAGTACGTTACGTGGATTGTTACCATTCAGTAATTTTTGTGAATTTCATTTTACATGTTATTTTAGGTGATATTACGAAAATTTGTAAGAAGTGGTATATGAAATAATTTACATAACTTACCAGAATATAATTCGGCATCTAATGTCTTAGAGAGCAGAACCACACCAATATAGCTGAAATAAAAAAAAAATATGTTTTGAATGGTTATAAATAAGGTAATGTAATAAAAAAATTAACAAAATTAAAAGATATAACCTATCCCAATAGTGTTAAATTTCAAGGAAATCTTTACAATTAATCCTTTAGTAGTGAAGTTGGGTTAGTTAGAAGTGATATAACTGGAGGCAAGCGATTTAACGTAACACTCCCAGCGGCGTTTATAGCCGGAGCGCTCTTGTACGAGCACAATTGCTAATTTTGAAAGTGTAACGAAATGTTAAAAGACCCGTAAGGATGCCTACAAATGCTTTTTGGTAGTATACACCTTGTATCTAAAACTCCATTAAAGATTTTTTAACTCCGACATTTGATGAAAGGCCGCCATTAATATTTAGAATCGTTAATTTTACATAACACCTCTTCGATATTATTTTAATAAAATAACTTCACTATTTCGCTCATAATTATCAAATACTTGCTGGAGCAGTAAATGGTAACTGAGAGGGCCCTCATCAGGAAGAGAGAAAAAAAAATGAAAAGGAAAAAAATCAAGTAAAATTGTATCACAACGTTGTAACTAAATGTAACGAGTAGAGTAGGTAATTAACGGTGTTTCATAGAAATGAGTAAAGCTCATAAAACCAGTAGTGATCAAATGAGGTAAATCATAAAGTTTAATTTTGTCTTTTATTGCAGTTTCCTTCATATGTGTCTGTCGTTTTACATTTTAAAAATGAGTTTACTGAATTAAATAGACTCTTAAACCGGTAACCAATAGTGACAGAACATTTTTGCTTTATAATAATTTTTATTGCATAGAATTATTGAAGCAGTCTCGCGAACGAAACGCTACATATCATAACTAATCATGCGTATTATTTAGGCGGTTGTAATTAGGTTTTTAGATCAGATGTCTCTAAATGTAGTTCAGGAAGCGTGGAGCAGCTGTATTGGACAATTTTAAATACTGCATTTGCCTAACAGTTATTAATAAGTGCAAGTCGTGATACGGTACGTTGAATTTAAGTCTCATTTGTAGCTGCCCATAATTTGTAACAGATATATTATATTCATTTCGACGTTTTGCAAATTATTGTATATACTAACTTGTCTCCGTGACTTTGTCCGAACAGAATGAAAAATAAGTAGCCTTCTAGACTATACTCTATGTATATGCCTAATTTAATCAAGATCTTAATTTTAGAATTGTTTTTATAAGAAGCTTGTCCTGATAATAACAAACACAACACAATAAGACCGGTCCAGCCTTTAATGCGTGGTCGGTGGCTCAGAGAAAGCATCGGTGGTTCAGAAGTTAAACACTTGGCTTGTAATCTGCAGATACAGGATTCAAATCCCGTCATGTAGCCATGTGTTTTTCGATTTTCGATTTACATATATAGATTTATCCGACTTTCTTAAGCTGAAAGAAAACATCGTTATGCATCGTGGTTGACTATGGCCAAGTCACTCTTGACTTCCCTAAGTCCGAGCCCATCAGTGGGAATATATAGTGGGCTGATGATGTGCCCACGTGATGCCATGACGAATGGAAATAGGGATTCATTTTATATAGATTTGAAATTAGTATTAATTCAATTGTTTACACCATTAGTTCTGTGGTATGAATTTATTTTACAATTACCTTATTACAAAAAAGTTAGGTAAGTAAACGATGATCATCTCAATACCAACTCACTTCTGAAAAAAGGTTCGATTGAATAACAATTTCTAAAAAAAGACTCACATAGGCATTTGCGCACGTGTGTGTGTGTAAATATTTATGTACACACACACACACGTGCATCATACGTGATAAAATGCAAAAAATAAACATACGCCATGACAAAGTGCACTTCACACATTGAGTCACTAGTAAATAAAAATATTAAGATCATCAATTCATAGGGCAAGATGAACCCAATGGTAAAATTAACCTACTTGTAGAAAAGTAATCATTTAATTCATTAGTAAAGTTTATTAAAAAAAAATTAAGGTGATTACGAAATCTTATCGTTGTGACCGTTGATCTTTCATTATATTTGAAAACACACGCAAAATGTGATGTACAGGTTTTCCCACAGCGTAAACCTACTGTTACTCTTTCATTCATTAATTTGTTGTGACTTAAAACTTTATAGCAATAACTAGCGGTTGCCCGCGACGTGGTCTACGCCGTTAAAAAAATAACCTATAATACTGCCGCATCAATCAACCTACCAGCCTACCTTCCCGACAAAGTCTCGTCAAAACCTAGCCGTTTCAGAGATTGACATATTTAAAATGTTTTTCCTTATCAGCAACGTAAATTCATTACGTGTACAGAATATGTATTTTACACACAGATGCTTTAATTTTATTAATATAAATATATTTCAATTAGAATTCGTGACCGTTTAGCTGATGTGATAGAACGGAGACAATAGTATTAGAAATTGTTAGTTCTAGGTTCAGTATGACTGCATATTCTTTGGAGCTTGGCCAATTTCTGATGACAGTATAGAATTCACTAAAAGCTATTTTTAAGAAATCATAAAATTGTTTCGCCGAGTTATTTACCGGTGATAAAACGCGTAATGCAAATGTATAAATTAAAAAAAAAATTTTTTTTTTACTTTTCTCTCAATAAATGCATTCGTATTTAGGTTCCGGAAATATAATAGTGATAGGTAATAAATAGAAGACGGATTGATTATTGAATAGAGAGGATGTTTGAGTGAATACGTCGTTACTTACATTATCATTTCTAGTAAAATCTATTTGTATATTGTTTTCTTATTCGAAACGTGAAAGACGAAATTTGTTCCTTGGTGTACTTTACGGCCGATAGGGACGTTGCACAACTGTCATAAAAATTTTGTCGATCTCCATAGTAATGTAGATGTAGTCGCGGGCGATAACTAGTACTTTATAAGCATTAAAAAATCGATATAAAATGTAAAGGTACGACAACACTTGAGTGAATTAAAAAGGTGATACGGAAATAAATAAATTATAATCTTTAGGGCAATTAATTTCAATCATCCAACGGATTACGGCCATTGAACTATTTTCGACCTCGATTCTAATATTTTCCCATGTTTATCACATCGAGTCGGTAAGTACAAACAAACAAACTGAACTTTCACTTGCATTTGTGGGGCAGATGTTTAGCGTAGTTAAATTTCTGGAAATCTACGTGAGGTCGGCGTCATCACTTACGTCACTTGCCCCGTGGTTGACATTGAGGCAAAGTTAACTCTACACTTACTATGTACATAGTGCTGTAACTTAAAGGTTATTTTAGCGTAACTTAGGTGATCGGATATGTTGTTTTTTAAATGACACATTGCAAGATTGATGGACTTGCCCATGAATGAAGTGAGCAAATAGATCGTTCGGATTTAGCTGGAAGATAAATCTTTCAGATGGGTTTAATGCTGGCGCTATAATATATTACGGAAATAATTTTAATATGTGAATATTAAAAAGAAATACAGGTTTGAGAATTATCTTGTGTTGAAGATATTAACATCTGACGGTCTCAAATTATAAAAACGATTATAGTAATTACTTTCTTATTTAAAACAAAATGTGAAATTAAAAAACTAGATTAACTTATACTTCAAAACAGTATGTTTTTAACGAAGTAAAAATTTACCACACACAGTCAAATATCGCAGAGCATTTTCTAGTAAAAGTGACTTATCTTAACATTTCCTTTTAAAAGTACAGATTTTCCAGAATACATTGTTTAGAAAAAATAACAATACTTTAGAGTTGCAGATCGAAGTATCTTTAAATTATTGTGAACACGACCTATAATAAAATCTTATAATTTGCACTTGTAGAGAAGTATACTTTATTTTGTACTAGCTGTGGCCTGTGACTCTATCCTCGCGGAATAAAAAAACTTAATAAGTAGCCAAAGTTTTCTTCAGATGTAGAACATAGTCCATGTTCTACATCTGTGTCAAATAACCTTCGAGCTAACATTCATCCATCCATCTAAACTTTCGCATTTATATTATTAGTAAGATTCCTCGTAACCATATTGGGTAATTCTATTTCTCAATATACACACAAACAGAAGATGATTGCAAGAGTTGTGGTATTTTCAATGTTGTGTTTAATCAATTTATTGCGGCAACGAATTCTATTACAGAACACAAGAACACGCAAATTACTTAACACTATGTAGCTAGACAAGTGTGTTCACAATATAGTGTTAAATTATAGCCCTGAATTTTCACTGCTTTAAAACTTTTTTACCATCTCTCTCATTCACTTTAAAATAATTTAATAGAAATAACAATATGCTCTTGAATGAGTTTTTCGACAATGATAATGATCAACTTCTTGATACTACACGGAATTATTTACATTATGGCGAGTATCATGTTTTTCAGAGCCTACATAAATAGGTTGAGTTGAAAGATCATTCAATGGATTCCAGAAATGCAAAGAGCTTCCTATCTCTTCTTAATAAATACTAGCAGTCTTCCGCGACTCCGTCCGTGCGGAATAAAAAAACCTTTATAAGTGGCCTATGTGTTCTTCCAGACTATGTTCTACAAATATGCCAAATTTCACCGAGATCCGTTTAGCTGTTTTAGAGGTACTTTGAAACAAACATCCATCTCAACATTCGCATTTATTAGTATGGTTACTGATTTAAATAAATTTAGAGTAATAACAATAAGAAATGATTCAACAAAATTTTTATTTGTCTTATCGATTTAAGTAAAAGCTAAATTAAGTTTTAATAATAATAATTCGAACTCAAAGTTAATGGATTATTATGAAGGAAGATAAAATTAATCAACAAACATTATGGGCAGAGTAAAACGAGCTAGCTGTTAATCCTCTGTTTGTTAAGAATGAAGTAGCGCGTCAGTTGCGTAAACCGGATTATCTCGATTAGACGTGATATTTAACAGACGGCCCTTCCATGATTACATCGGTTAATGAAATATTGTAAGTAGTACTTTAAAGTATAAAAAGGTTTTATAAACGTCGGAAGAACTTGTTTAGATACAGTTGTTAATAAAAGAGTTAACTATTAGATTAAGCTAATGAACTTTATTTTTTAAATTTAATGTCACCGATCGATTATGTGCCAGATAATTTCTTAGAAATTTATAATTTTATATTTTAGGTTATTAAAATTATAGTTTACAATAGAAATTAAAGATAAAATTATATCATATCCAAGATTTTGCGAACGAGTTTTTCCTGTAATTTTCAAAGAACCATGACCTTTAATCTATGTGTGTCAACTGTCACCATTTTAGTCATAGAATTCATAGCGAATTAAAATAGATACGTCTCATTCATAAATATAAATACAAAACCGACAATGACGTGGTCGGCATCCGTTATTATCTATCAGTGGGTTCACATCCTAACTAATCTATATATATAAAAGAAAGTTGTGTTAGTTACACCATTTATAACTCAAGAATGGCTGAATCGATTTGACTGAAAATTGGTGAGCAGGTAGCTTAGAACCAGGAATAGGACATAGGATAATTTTTACCCCGTTTTTTTTTTTTTTTTTTATTCCGCGCGGACGGAGTCGCGGGAAAAAGCTAGTATTAAATAAAATGAATACAAGACTTCGTGTGTCTGCTGCGTTTAAAGCTATCGTCTTGATATTTGGCATTATACTTAAGAACTAGCTAACTAAAAATGTTTCATTTTGTCACTGTATTTTGACATATGCTATATTTATTTATTAGACTTTTTTTTTATTCCGCCAAGACGATGTTGTGGGCAAATGCTAGTATGTTACAATATTCTACTATTTTATGTTACAATAGACGTAATACACATACAATTACACTAAAAATCCTGAGGGAATAATGATGATCATTCATTTCATCATCAGCTCACTATACGTCCCCACCGAGGGGCTCGGAGCCTACCCCAAGTTAGGGGTGACTAGGCCATAGTCAACCACGCTGGCCAAGTGCGGGTTGGTTGACTTCACACATATCATTGAATTTCTTTTCAGATATGTGCAGGTTGCATCACGATGTTTTCCTTCACCGTAAGAACGTCGGATGATCACAATATGCGAAATCAATACAAGCGAACGTGCGAACATCAACTAGTTATGTTACTAATATTATAAATACGAATATTAGGATGGATGGATGTTATTTGGAAGGTATCTCCAGAGTTGCTCAATGGATCTCGGTGTAATTTGGCATAGATGTAGAAGACAGTCTGAAAGAACACACAGGCTACTAATAAAGTATTTTTAATTAATTCCGAGCGGATAGAGTCGCGGGCGACAGCTAGTATGTTAATATAACAACATTATATATGTTGAATTAAGTCATACAACTATGATATATGACATAATGCTTTGATCATTGTAGATAACCAATGAGTATTGATTCTTTTGTTTTATTTAAACGTATGTTTTACTTTGTTTTAAGAATCAATGAATTTATCAGAATCGGTAACCTCTTTGACATTAGATTTATTTTATTAAGATGTTATAGCTTTTCCTGTTTCATATATTATTATTATAACTGTGTTTCGGACAGATTAGGAAGTGTTTTTTGTTCTTGTAGTAGCAAAAGACAGAAATAGATGTGACTTTCTGGTTATTATTAGTTTAAATAATAAGGAATTATTTGTTAGTAACAGTTGCCCTTGGACTGACATGAAACTACGCTGCTTCAAGTGTATGCAGCTGGGCCACACCCGGGCCCTATGCCCATCGGAGGCAGAGGATGGCCGCCTCTGCTTCCGATGCGGCCAAGAAGGCCACAAGAGGGCTGCGTGCGAGGCACCTGTCAACTGCGCTGTGTGCCACAGGACAGGCTGCCCGCACGCACACGTGATGGGGGGAGCTAAATGCACCCCCCCTACTGTGAGGGGGAAGGCCCGCTCCATCGGCCCTCCCCCTGCGCCACAAGCGCAACCGCCGGCCAGGCTGCAGCCGCAGCCTGAAGAGGAACGTATGCAGGTGTCCTAATGCCCAGACACCTGCATACAGAGTTCCTGCAGACGAACGCCAACCACTGCGCCCGCGCACAGGACCTGCTCATGCAGGTCCTGGCGGAGTGGAGAATTGCCGTTGCTGTCGTGGCCGAGCCCTACCTCATCCCTTCCCAATCTCACTGGGTCGGGGACACGGAGGGCTCGGTCGGAATGGTGGCGCCGCCAACGGGCCCGCAACGCCTCTCTCTCAGGGAGAGGGGCGCGGGTTACGTGGCGGCTAACTGGGGAGAAGTAGTGCTCATCGGGGTCTACTTCTCCCCGAACAGGAGCCTCTCCCAATTTGAGGGGTTCCTGGATGGCCTGGAGCTGGTGGTGCGGAGGGCACTGCCAGCTCAGGTCATCGTGATGGGGGACCTCAATGCTAAGTGCGCGGCTTGGGGATCCCCCGTCACTGACGTCAAAGGGGCGCATCTCCGGGATTGGGCCCTCATGATTGGCCTGGTTCCGGAGAACCAGGGCAGCGCCTTCACGTGTGTGCGCGCGCGGGGTGGCTCGATTGTCGATGTTACGTTTGCCACCCCCGGTATTGGTGCGCGCATCACGTGTTGGCGCGTCCTGGAGGATGTGGAGACCCTGTCAGATCACCTGTACATCAGGTTCAGGGTCTCCACAGCGCCCCGCGGGCGTCAAACCCGCACGGCGGGCGGCAGAGGCGCCTTCCCTAGGTGGCAGCTGTCCCGTCTCGACGCAGACCTGGCAGAGGAGGCCGCAATTGCTTGCGCGTGGGCCTCCGACCCCCCTCAATCCTTGGGGGTCGGAGAAAGAGCTGCCAGGTTCCGTCGGGACCTGACGGCTGTATGCGATGCGGCAATGCCTAGGGCTAGGCGCCTCGCGCCCCGAGAGGGGGTGTACTGGTGGTCGCGGGACCTCGCGGCCCTACATGCCACCAGCAACGCCGCCCGCCGTGCTCTCTCCCGGTGCCGAAGACGTCGGCACCAGGAACCGGGCGAGCTGGAGCGCCTTCTTGCTGAATCACGTTCAGCAAAGAAGGCGCTCTCAGCCGCCATTGGGGCCGCCAAGGACGCCGCCTACTCTGAGTTCTTGGCGGCCCTAGACGCGGACCCGTGGGGGCGCCCGTACCGGATGGTACGGGCCAAACTCAAAACGGCGCCCCCCACGGAGGCCATGGAGCCGGCCGTCCTCAGCGCGGTGGTAGAGGGGCTGTTTCCAGACAGCCCCCCATTTGAGCCACCGCGCATGGCGCAGCAGGGGGCTGACAACGAGGATGACGCCGCCCCTAATCCTCCTCTAATAACGGAGGAGGAAATGCTAGGGGCGGCCCGCCGGCTCCAAGGCCCGCGGAAGGCCCCGGGACCGGATGGGGTGCCCGGGAAGGTTCTCCCCATCGCCTTGAAGCACCTCGGGGACCGCCTACGCTGCCTCTACAACGATTGCTTGGCAGCGGGGCACTTCCCTGAGGTGTGGAAGGAGGGGCGGCTAGTCCTCATAAGGAAAGATGGCCGCCCCGCGGACTCTCCGTCGGGATACCGCCCGCTGGTGATGCTGGATGAGGTCGGGAAGTTGCTGGAGCGCGTGATAGCTTCCCGGATCATCCAGCACCTAGCGAGGGACGGGCCGCAGCTCTCGGTGAACCAATTCGGGTTCCGGTCAGGACGATCCACCATGGACGCCCTGGCCGCCCTGAAGAGGTTCACTGACGAAGCGGCCCAAAAGGGGCAGGGAGCCATAGCGGTGTCATTAGACATCGCCAACGCCTTCGGCTCCCTCCCCTTCGCGGTAATAGAGGAGGCGCTACGGTATCACGGAGTGCCCCTCTACCTGCGGAGAGTCGTAGGACACTACCTGCAAGGGCGGGTAGTGTCCTACATGGGGAGAACTGGCCGTGAGGAAAGGCGGATGGCCTCCGGTGTTCCACAGGGGTCCGTGTTAGGGCCCCTCCTGTGGAACATCGGATTCGATTGGGCCATCCGCGGAGAGGTGCTGTCCCGGATGGCGGTCATCTGCTATGCAGATGACACGCTGGTAGCCGTCCGGGACACTACCTGGAGCCGGCTTAAAAGGAGGGCTGAGGCCGGAGCCATGTTGTTGACCCGGAGGATCGAGGCGCTAGGCCTCCGAGTGGCCCTCAGCAAGACCGAGGCCCTTTATTTTAAAGGGCCTAGGTGGAGGATTCCTGCGGGGGCCACCCTCCGGGTCAACGAAGAGGAAGTCGGGGTCAGGGCCCGGATGAAATATCTGGGTCTTGTCCTCGACGGGGGCTGGCGCTTCGGCGATCATTTCCGAGCGCTGGCCCCCCGGCTCGTGGGAGCGGCCTCAGCCCTGTCGAGGCTCCTCCCTAACCTTAGAGGTCCGGGTGTACATACGAGACTGCTGTACACCACGGTCGTCAAAAGCATGGCCCTGTACGGTGCACCAATGTGGGCAAATGCCCTCAACGCACCAAACAGGGCCCTCCTCCGCAGGCCGCAACGCATAATTGCGGCGCGTGCGTGTCGGGCCTACCGCACGGTAGGCCACGCGGCGGCCTGCGTTTTGGCCGGCACCCCTCCGTGGGAAATAGAGGCGGGCGTGCTGGCCGAAGCCTACTGGGCGCGGGCAACACAAAGAGCTCGGGGCGAAGCCCCGGCTCCTGAGGAGCTCTCCCGCGCCCGGGAGGCGAGGAGAAA
The DNA here is from genome assembly GCF_912999745.1 of Papilio machaon. Taxonomy (NCBI): domain Eukaryota; kingdom Metazoa; phylum Arthropoda; class Insecta; order Lepidoptera; family Papilionidae; genus Papilio; species Papilio machaon. Next base: position 2,725,247 of record NC_059997.1, read on the forward strand.
GACGACCGTGGAGCTCTGGGCGAGTGGCCTAGCGCACGCCCAATATGGCGTGCGCACCATAGAGGCCATACGCCCACAGCTCCCGGAGTGGTGTGGGAGGAGCCACGGCTCCCTTACCTTCCGACTGACACAGGTGCTGTCCGGACATGGCTGTTTCGGACGGTACCTGTGTCGGATCGGAAGGGAAGAGACGATGCGCTGCCACGGGTGTGGCGCCGATGAGGATACGGCGCAGCACACACTTGAAGTGTGCTGCGCCTGGACAGAAGAGCGCCGCACCCTGGTGGCGGCGATAGGCGGCGACCTCTCACTTCCCGGCGTTGTACGCGCCATGTTGGGAAGTGAGAGGTCTTGGAACGCGGTCTCCTCCTTCTGCGAAACAGTCATGTCGCAGAAGGAGGAGAAGGAGCGGGAACGCGAAGGGGATCCCCTAGCACCCCCGCTCCGGCAGAGAAGAGTGGGGAGAAGGAGGCGGCAATTTGCCGCTGCTGCCCTTCTCCCCACGCCTTAGATTTGAGGGCCCGTAGAGGCCAAACGCAGGCGGGGTCACGGAAGTAAGCTAACGCGTTTCCCGTGGCCCCGCCGTAACGCGTGAGAGGGCAGTCTGGTTTTAGTGGGTATTCCGGTCGCCTTCTGCGGCCGGCGAGTCCCACACTCCCCTACGCCATTGCACAGCCCGGCGTAGGGGGTGCGTAAATGCATTTCCAGACTTTAAAAAAAAAAAAAAAAAAAAAAAAAAAAAAAAAAAAAAAAAATGGACTGACATGAAACTATTTATTTATTGAGCTACTCTACAATATTCTTGAGCATTTTTGTGGAGTTAAAAGAAGACACAAGCTATCGTAATTCACGACATAAATAAAACATTAACATATAACTTGTAAATTCAAAACACGTTAACATCTGATTTAATTTACAAAACGTTACAAAATTGTTTTAAATCAGTGATTTGTAAAACTTTTTCGAATCGCAATAAATTATGTATATATGAATATAATAAAAGGAATTTGCCACGGAATGCCAAAAACTAGTTTTGGATAAAATTATTTTGAATATAAATTGACAATATAAAGAACTAGTTGTTGCCCGCGATTCTGTCCGCGCGGAATTTAAAAAAAAACAACTTAACTAGCTGTCTGAGTTCCTTCAGACTATGTTCTACATCTTATGTCAAATTTCGGCAACATCCATACAGCGGTCCTGGAAATACCTACTAACATCCATCCATCCATACATACAAAAATTCTCATTTATAATATTAGTAATAAGTAATACTAGTAAGTTACTAAAAGTAAGATTACACAATTGTCATCTTACAATTACTTTACTTTGAAAATAATATCATCAAAATAAATTGTATTTATTATGTACTAAAAACGTCTGTATTTGTTTTTTACATATAAAATAAAGTAAAAATGAAATAGAAAATTCTAAAAGCTAATAATGTAAACAGCTACCGACTTCAATCTCTTTATTAGTTTAAAGAAATTGAGATAAATTTGTTCGTAATAAATTCTCACATAAAGTTTTTAATTAAACATTATTATCGTTTTCTAATATAAAAATAATTTAACATGAAAGATCTCATTAACATTTTCAATCATCAAAGACGCTCTGGATAATAAAGTATATGTTTTTTGTTTTTTAAACATATGAAAAGCATATAACAGCATGTCTTTATCTTTAAATATGTAACCTGAGTCCAGAGGTTGATCTAAAGGTCGAATTAACGAAAGAAAAATAGAATTTAGCCATTAAAAAAATGGATAGTCGCTACATTGTTTTGGAGTATAATTTTATGCCCTAAGCCCGTGAGTATCTCAACCTTGATACGGAGATGTAGCCATTTTCCCGGAATTATTACAATTTTTTTAAAAAGTAGTAATAGAACTAACGGTCGCCCACAACTTTGTCAGCGCAGAATTAAATGAAAAAAAGTAGACTATAATATTTCAACCTGCATCAGCTACCTTTCAAACTTGGTCCAGTCGTTCCGGACATTAGCAGTAACAAACGAGGCCTTGCAGACAGACAAATAGTAGATACAGACACACACAGGCAAAAATTTTAAGAAATTGTTTTTCGTTATTCACTGTTCCAAACTATATAGTCCGACTGTCTAGTTAAAATTGGAAGTGTGTATCGCCAGCTTTACATATTGGTAATAAATAATAATAACTTAACACATAAGAAACGCCAAATAGAATTGTAAATAACAAAGCAAACAGTTTAGTTTTCTATTACATAGTTTATTCTATATGGACTTCCTGCCATATCTTTCATATAATGAGTTGCAGAAGTTTAAACAAGAAATTCAGGAAATATAAATAATTCAGTGACATCTATGTGGTCGTATTATTTATAGCAGCAGCTTTCCTTTATTTAAACTTATGTGTAAGGAAAGCTGCACAATTCTATTAATTTCTTATGGAAAGTAGAAATCTAGTTGAAACTATTATAACCTGCAACATATAGTATAATAATAAATAAATATAATTACGACATTTATCTCGTAAATTAAGTAATAAATAACTTCAATGCAAATTCGTTCAAATGAAAAGTTACAATATTGACATTTTTATTTTTCATTTTAGTTAATTTAAAACGATCGTATTTTATTTTGTTTGATTTCTTAGTTGATTAGTGTCACCGATGCTTTGACAACGCACTTAGAGTACTTTAAAATAGACTAACAAATCATGACCATTAAACCATTTCCTAGTAATTTCACTAACGCACATTGAAAACTGGAACCCATTAATGTTTATAGAAATTTCCTTTGATTTTCTCGTCGCAACGATTTTAATATGGTAACATTAATTCAAATCATGTTTCAAGTCGATTCTCTGTTTACATAAGTTTAAATTGATTAGAATTGAATTTCTTTTCAATTCAAGGTGATGTAGATTTTAAAGTTTTTTTTTTAATAATTTTAATAAATGATTACAATCATTTGAAATTTCTAGGGATATTTTTGGGTGAAGTTCAATGGTTATACAAATCAAACAAAAATCTTACTCGTATTATAAATGCGAATATTTAGATGGATGGATGTTTGTTTGAAGGTATCTCCGGAACGGCTCAACAGATTTTGATGAAAGTTGGCAAAGATGTAGAACATAGTCTGGAAGAACACATAGGCTACTTTTAAATTATTTTTTCTGCGCGGACGGAGTCACGGGCAAAAGCTCGTAGTAAAATAAATTAAACACGATTTATGTTGACATCAATAAACGGTTATTCGACCTTGTTTAATCCATACAAAGTCAAGCCGCTACGACTGCACATTATAACTAAAGGGCATTTCGCTCGCACCGATGGGCGGGAATCTTAAATTGACTCTATGAATAAAACAACAGAGGTTTTTAAAGTAATGATAATGTCAATGTTCATTCTTAAAAGCATTGACCTTCGTAATCTTACTAATATTATATATATATATATATATATATATATATAATATATATATAAATATAAATGCGAATGTTTAGATAGATGGATGGATGTTTGTTTGGAGTTATCTACAGAACGGTTGCATGGTTCTCGATGAAATTTGGCACAGAGGTAGAGCATAGTCTGGAAGAACACATTGGCTATTTATTAAGTTATTTTTTCATTCCGCGGGCGACAGCTAGTTGTATGATATAACGATTATTGATATGTGTGTCTCGTCAGTTCACATATACATATGTCCACACTGAGGGTCTCGGAAACTTCCCAAGGGATGGTTAGGCCACAACCTCGCTTTCTCATCCTGTTATTGACATGCAATGTAAGGAAAAACTATTTTAATTAATTATGAGTTGATTATATTTTAACTTTATAACGCCTTATTTATGTTAAATTTCGTATTTTGAACTTTTTGGGATTCACTTGGTCTTTTTTACTTGTTAAAACATGTTTTCATGTTGTGCCTATTTTTTAACTACTGCACTTTCAGCTTCGGTTTGCTTTATTATTCTGACACCAATAAAGTATAGCCAAGCTACAGCTACTAAAAACTCATTAGTAGACGCAATGATTAATGAAAAGTGAGTTAATATTATTTTTTGGAACGAAGTTCCTTATCGCGCGTTGTGAAAGGGGGCTAGACGGAAAAAATTCTTACGAAAAGTTGTCACGACACTTTTCGCTACTTCACCATGGCAACGACGTGACAATATATAACGAAAATTCATAGAAATAAAAAGTACTTCTTGTGAAGACTTAAGTTTTTTATTCATAGAATAAACATTGGTTCCTTCACTAATTAATCGAAAGGAACTTCGTTCCATCCGGGTGTCCCTTGACACCTCTCAAGTTTTTTTACAAGTTTATAGGCAGTGGAAACCGACGGAAAAATTTACTCAGTAGTTAGATTCACTTCTAAATATAGTCCACATTCCTGTTAAGTGTCCTAATGATAGAGAATGTACTATCTGCTTGCTCATCATGCCCTTAGTGGCACGCAGATATAATAATTAGTAAACGAATTCTGTCGCCTACAACTGGTTTCAGTTGTAGTCATCGGCGCCACAATTCTATCAGAATAGTATTTATAATATAAGCAGAAAAGATTAGTTTTTTAAATCACTTCTTTATTATCTTGTTTGCATAATTAAATTTTATTCTTTACGAGATAAGCTTTATTATATATTTACGTATGTCTGACCAGTTTATCACTTTAGAATATTAAACGTTTAATTTTACAGTGTTTACGATTGTATTTATAATGCAAAATATTTATATTTATATTTACTTCAATATTTGTGTTACTTTAACTCACAGCTAATATGATGTTTTGTGTCTAAAGTTTTTGAGAATTATAAATATTTTTTTGGTAAATATAAAATAATTTATAATACAGCTACGCATTATTCTAAACATGTTCATATTGATTTAGAATGTTGGGTTTTAATTATTTAGATTCTAAAAAATCTAATGTTTAAAGTGTTAAAATCCACTTCAGCCTTAATAATACTATTAAAGTGTAAGTTAATGTAATCTACAAATTATATTTAAAAAAAATAATGTACTTACAAAAAGAATTTCATTTTAACGGTTCTTATTCCTTTCACACTTGGTAATGTCACTTTTATTTCACAGTATTTAAATAAACATGATGGATTTGTCGTTATTAAGATATTCAAAAAATCACAGTGTAATTTCGTTGATATCCATTGCGAGCGGTACGATGTTTGATCGGATGCGCACGAGTCGCAGACGTGGTTACACACGCGCGTCTGCCGAATGACTAGAAAATGTTTGCATTAAGTCTTTGCAAGCTTTTACGAGAGAAAGAGATGGTTGCTATTGTTTTAAGATTAAGCTAGTGGCGATTATGCAGTTTTTTATATTTATTCATTATGTTTGTAAGTTGTCGTGATTTTTACCAAGTTTATTAGTATTAGGTTTTCAGAAAACTTTCTCGCGAATGTAACAATAATAGTTGAAACGCTATAAAAATGTGATACCGAAAATAGAGATTTGTACAGTGGATCGGTTAAGCAATATAAAAATTTGTTACAACTTAGCTTAGGGCAATATTCGACTATTAAAATGCTGATTGGAATGATTTTTTTAATAATTTCGATTATTAAATACAAGTATTGAGTTTATTCACAACTATAGAATAAAATTTTATATCACTTAAATTGTACTGCTAGAAATACTAATAAAAAATTGTTGTTTGTCATTCCTCTCAAGCACAATAGAAGTCACATATTATTAAATTCCATTAAAATAATGAACATTGTCAAGTTCGCAAATATTTTAAATCTTACCAATATTATAAATGCGAATGTTTAGATGGATGGATGGATGTTTGTTTGAAGGTATCTCCGGAACGGCTAAAGGGATCTTGACGAAATTTGGCATAGAAGTAGAACATACTCTGGAAGAATACATAGGCTATTTATTAAGATTTTTTTTTATTATCGCGCGTACGTGGTCGCGGGCGACAGCTACTTACACATAACTATTATTAATTGTCATATTGTAAATTATTTAACTGGTATTTCTGTACAAAGACAATATTGAATCTCAGTAAATGTTTATAAATCTAGATTCTAAACAACAGCAGTAAAGATAAATGTAAATACACACGCAAATTAAGTTAAATTCCACGCTGATAAAATAAACAAGACTTGAAAGATCTCGGTTTATAGATTTATCGAAAGAAAATCGATTCTACACGTGATAAAAATAAGAATTAAAACCAGGTCGAAAAACTCAAGTGAACGGTTCATCATTCCGCCACCGAACAAATATTTACTTGCAAAATATTTATACGGATAGATGAGATAAAATGGAGCCGATTCAGTCTTAACATCCGGTCTTTTTATACTTCAATCTATTTTATTTAATTTACTTTTATCGTAAACAATAAGAAAAAATTGTTTTAAATAATTTAGATACTTATCGTATTATTTAAACTTACTTATTACTAATATTATAAAAGCGAATGTTTAGATGGATGGATGTTTGTTTGAAGGTATCTCCGAAACGGCTCAACGGATCTTGATGAAATTTGTCACAGACGTAGAACATAGTATGGGCATACACATAGGCTACTTATTATGTTTTTTTTTTATTCCGCGTAGACAGATTCGCTGGTGACTGCTTATACTTCTATATAAATGCGGTAGGTATCCTTATGTCTATTATTATACTGCAATAAAATAAGAAATGCATCCATTTAATAATTTTTACAGCAAATTATTATGCATATTTTTCTTTTCTTGATGTTTTCGAAACGGTCAAATACTTGTTTTTTTAAATATATGATTAATATTCATTGGCGGTTTTTATTTGTAATTCGAAGATAACACATTATTACTCAAACGTCATAACAAGTAACACCTAAGTTGTACTACGTTTCAATTCTGACTAAATCATAAATAGAATTGTGGGATATATAACAAACTATATTCACTTCATCATCAGACTGCATACATCTTATAGTATCTTTTATTTCCTTACGCTCAATACGCCCATTCACTGCGTTTCAATAATCCTCACGTAGGTAGAATCGTGACTAGTTCTTTGAAGTTTTTTTTAAAGCGATAACATCACTGAATCCAGATTAACTTTAAAACTTTAACCAATTACGATATCAAAACATATATGAATATGTTACAAATTAATCTTAAATACCGCCAGATTGTAATTTGCCTACAGTAATTGTTGCTTGCGATATTATGCAAGCTGCAGTCAATGGTCCTTAATGATATCAGGATATCATTTTGCACCAATCTAAATATCAAAATGCAACACTTAATGAATGAATTCGATGAATAAGTCATCTGACGACTGTTTACAATTTGCATAGTCAAATTATAAACGTGCGGTATTCACGATCAATCGGTGACATGCAAACACTAATGCTACGTACTGCTTGCTTACCGTTATTCACGTTCTACTAACCAAACAAGTTTTTTTGACTCGTACAATAAACATATTATGACAGTAGGGGTCATTTTTTCTATTTAAATATTTAGTTGAAAAGTAATTGTACAAGTTCAAAATTCTTTGTTTGTTGTGAAGGGGAAAGGAAAAGTGTAGGTTGCAATTTGATGATTTTGGTGTTATTTTATTTAAACAAATATCAAACCAATACTAGACAATGTACAGTAACTAATAATACAATACAGTTTAGTATGAATTATAACTATAATTAACTTCAAATAATAAAAGGGAGTGTCTTAATTTCAAAAGAATTGTACCAACATACATCTAATAGGTGTGTGTAATGAGCCGAAAGTCCATCCATTGTATTGTTATATAACGTTTAAAGCATCTTAATTATAAATTTAAATAATCACAACTTTAAGTGTGTCAGACTGATTATCTGTTACAGAGATGTTTAAATATCTAGGCAGCTCGGACAATTATTCTAGTCGCTGCGCAGATTTTAAGTGTAGCGTACAATTTTAGGTGCAGTGGGACGTAAAGGGAACGAACGGGGCGTAATAATTATAAGAATAATTATCAAAAAATAGTTCAATAATCAAATCGAAGAGTATAAAGCATGATGTTTTTGAATTTCCATCAAACGTATTCGCTTACATGTTCTAGTATATTTTAATGACGTAGGACGTCGCTGTTATCCTTGTCCTGGATTCTAATATTGCACGCCTTTTATAATATGTTTGATATTACCAGATAATAGATTTATACAAAATTAGTACTGAAATTAAAATAATTTAATGGCTGGCTATTACGTAACGGTAAAAAATATGAAAAAAGTATAGTAATTAAAATAATAAAAATAGAAATGAAAAATCAAAAAGAAGGAAAACAATTGCACAAAATACGAGTATAACCCAAATAAAGGTAAGGAAATAAATTCTATTAATGCTGAATGAATACTCAATTTAAATTAATTAATTATTTTCAAGTATATTAAAGGTCAGTTAAGAATAGGAATTAGTAAAGATGACATCATATAAAGTGTTATCACTCATATGTCATATTCGGACGTGACGCGAGTGTCTGTTTGAAATTCCAAAGGGCTTCTTAAAATAATTAAATTAATTTATGGGCTTTTCCGAGAACCTAAATGGTATTAACACTTAATAATTGATGGACGCACTTCACTGACGCAATTGCAGATATTATAAATAAACTAGCTGTTGCCCGTGATTCTGTCCGCGCGCAGATACAAAACTTTATAGGGGTTATGAAAAATAGATAGTAACCGATTCTCAGACCTACTACAGAATACACATATAAAATTTTAAAAAAATCGGTCAAGCCGTTTCGGAGGATTATTATTACTAATATTATAAATGCAAAAGTTTATATGGATGGATGTTTGTTTGAAGTCATCTCCGGAACGGCTCAACGTATCTTGATGAAATTTGGTACAGATGTAGAACATAGTCTGGAAGAACACTTAGGATAGGATATTACGTTTTTTTTTAATTCCGCACGGACAGATTCGCGGGCGACACCTAATTTTTATATATATGATGCATAGAGATAATACAGAATGCTATAATAGTTTCTATAATTAGGATACATCAAATTTGTGGTGAGGAAAGATATTACAATGCAATGTTCCTTCCGTATATGTAAAGTTTAATAAATAATTTTATTTGAAAGTTAAATGTTTTTTTTTATATTTTTTAAGACACACACCCTTGACACAAAAGGTACATTAAAATCTGTCAAGTCATCTATTCAGTTATCATCGATGTATCGAAGGAGTTGTGAAAAATCAGAACCAAATAATTCTTAAGGTGGTAAAAGTTGCATTACTTCGCCGTATAAAATCTTTCTAATATTATAAATGCGAATGTTTGAATGGATGGATGGATGTTTGAAAGTATTTACCGAACGGGTCATCGGATGTCGATGAAATTTGGCATAGATATAGATCATAGTCTGGAAGAACACATAGGCTACTTCTTATGTTTTTTTTTAAATTCCGTACGGACGGAGTCGCGGGCAATATCTAGTTACTAATAACAGACAAAAGTTGTCGCGTCGGCGATGAATGTTATTGGTTTCCTACGTGACTGCACCTGAGTCTCTAAGCCAAAACAAACACTTTGCCCTCTTTCGCTTAACTCGCACTATGTTAGATGTAAGCCAAAATTACTTTTTTATAGGCTCTTTACTGGGACGTGATTTTTACTAACCTTGTAAGAGTATATTATAGTATTTTACAGTAAAAGATTTTTTGTATCCTCGTCTACATATTAGCAAAATGAAAAATCATTAATAGATACAAATTTTCTTATTTAATATTGTGATTATAAAATTATGCCGTTAATTGTAACTCTAGAACGTGTCACTGAGGGCTTCCTTTTATTTTAGTATGATATCTTGCTAATGTTATAAACTAGCTGTCGCTTGCGACTCCGTCTGCGTGTATTTAAAAAAAACGTAATAAGTAGCTTATGTGTTCTTCAAGACTAAGTCCTGTGTCAAATTTCATCAAGATCTGTTCATCATCCATCTAAACAATCGCATACAGGTAATACGAATGTTTGGACGGATGGATGTTTGTAAGAAGATATCTCCAGAACTGCTCAACGGATTTCGATGAAGTTTTGTATAGATGTAGTCTGAGATTTGTCTCAGTCTCAGTCTCACATAGGCTTATTATGTTTTTGTTTTTGTTTTTAAATCGCGCGGACAGACTCTGGGCCACAGTTAGTAAACACTAAGGGTTTAACTATTAAATGACTGAATGCTGCATTTAGTGATATTGGTGTTAAACAATGTTTTAAACATTAATTTACTCTACGTAATGGTAAGTTTAATTAATCAAGTATTTAATTATCCCATAAAATAGATACTTTATTACTAATACTGGTGTAAATATTGTTACGATACATTGGTAGTAGAATACAGGTTATGAGCAAATGCATCTTAAATAAAACATATATTTTCTAACTGAAGCCTTTAATGGAATCGTGTTTATAATGTTTTCAACAAAATATTATATTGAGAAGTGAATGCTGGTTTTTATGCGAGTTGTATACTAATAATATTTAACATTTTCTGTTCATAGTAATTAACAAAATGTTAAATTTCTTTAAGATGGATCGATCAATTTTTATACTATCTCTTGTATAAAGCGGTAAGTTCCATCAGTACAACTTGTAATAATTATTAGACACTTGAAAATTGTACGCCATACTGTTGCTAATTTCAAACTATAATAGAATATTCCTGCAAAACACGAGGAAACAACGTCGACGCGTAACTTTGCGTTCTGACAAAAGTTTATTCTAATTATAACTCGGAAATTTTGATAGTTTATTCGGACACGTGTCATGTAAATGGAATGTCATAGCTTTAAGGAGCAGATTCATTAGTGGATAACTCCGTCGTTTTACTGTATGCGTGGTGCGACAGATTTCATGTTCACTCATGCTAGAACCGTTTTCATTAGTCGTTAGGGAGACATGAGACATGGGATTTTCCTCACCTATGTTATACTCGTCTACTGAGTCCAAGCAAGAGGCTTGGTTTACATCAAACAATCATTGTCGTCGTTTCGTTTAGTCGTTACCACATATGCAAGGACTCTCCACATGCTGTATAACGATCGAGTTATTGGCTAATGAAATTGCGCCCTTACGTATAAGCTACCAACAAATAGTGCGACAAATTTATCTGGCCAATTAAATTATATCAAAATTCTAATTACGAAATTGAATTTCTTGATCGCTAAAGCTGTTGAGTAGTGAGTGGGAGATATTTCATTCATGATAATTATGTTGCACATTATTTTATATTCTGAAGGTTAATGATCCTTTCACTTGGATTGGATTAAGACTTATACGTATAAGATTAACTACGAGTATGAATGCAAATATATATGAATTTGAAAGAGGCGAAAGAGATATGCGAGAACCTCAAATGGATATCCGTAATCTCCTTACCGGCTTGATTACTGTTGTGTGTGTTAGTGTTGTTAAGAGCTAATTTATATCTTGTGAATTTATTTTCCTTCTTTATTCTTTTCTATAATCTCAATTAAAACAAATAAAAAAAACAAATCTACATAAATTGTCAACTACAATACAGATTACTAATTAACAACAATTAATTTAATTTTTGTTAATTAATTTATGTAAATTTAACTAAATTAACAGTAGCGAATGATGTCATGACTGAAATTTAGTCAATCACAATTTAAAAAAAAATCAACTTAAACATCGTTAATTAAAACAACGAGGAGTCGTAGTATAAATATATAGAGGCGCCAGTTTTTTTTCTTTTCTTGTAACACGTGTACACTGAGACTGTTGGCCAGATATTTGGCTTTGATACATGATACCCAATTAGCACGTCAAATGAGTTAGAGAAAATACAAATTAACACTTTAGAAAAAGAATTCTAATTACAACGTTAACTACATTTATTTAAAGAGACACGTTTTTTAAAATGTTTTGGAATTTTTTATAACGTATCTACGCGCTGTTTCTACTACCGATGAACATGGACATATTGCTAATATTTTGAAAAAAAAAATGTTTTGTTTATTCAAAGGATTTAATACTGGTAAATCCGATAATGGCGTCGGTGGCTCAAGGTTTAAGCTCTTGACTTATAATCTACAGGTCCTAGGTCTGAATCCCCCTATGAACCAATGTGTTTTTTCGACTTTCGATTTACATATGTACATTTATTCGACGTTCTTACGGTGAAGGTTACTAGGTACTACCTGCGAAGAAATTCAAAGATATGTGTGAAGTCAACCAACCCGCATTGGGCCAGCATGATTGACTATGATATAGTCACCCCTAAGTTAGGTTAGCCTTCGAGCCCCTCAGTGAGGACGTATAGTGAGCTGATGATGAACGTATTCTAATATAATCATGTTTTACAAACATCTGCAAAATCAATAGAATCACGAATTTACTGCTGACATAGAAAATAAAAGCAATATGCAATGTAAATAGATTGTATTCAATGCGACTCTACACATTTAGAGTAGAAACGGAAATCGCATTTCACATGCAGTATCGGTTGAATAAATTACCACCAATGAATAAGTTACTGAACTTAGCGCAAAGCAATTTACTTGAAATGGACAAACTACATTACGCCGGAGTCCTTTCATTCGGTCACAAAAAGCTTTTAGTGTTTGAAATTTTAGACACAAGTGCATTACTCTTGAAGCTCTAAGGAAAATCAGATGCGGTCTTTTTAATGAAAATTATTTGAGTAATTAAACCTGAGGGAAGTTAATGAAATCCTATAAATTATGATACAAATGCATAATATAATGAACATTTTTTCACAACTAGAAAGTAATGTGTACAATTTTTTTTTGCGTTTTCTTTTTAGGGGAATTAGGTCGAAGGGTGAAATAAGCTGACGAAAGCTTTTACAAATAAAACTCATACGTCGACTGTTGTGAAGAGGGAATATAATTTAGGGGTGAAAATTACATTGTGGGAGGTAATTTTGCAACATGCTATTTTTAATATATATAAAAAATATAATTCTTCTATTACTATCCCTATTCACAACAACTTCACTCAAATATTTTATCACGCCAATTACCGATATATTAAAGTTTGACCTATTTGATAGCGAATAATATTAATGGTTAGTGAAAACAGATAACAAAATTTCTGATTTGTATTTCGCATTAATTTATTCTTAGTCTAATTATGTACTCAGAATGATCTAGTTGCTAGTTGTTAGTCATCGTTGTAGGCGTTTTATTGTTTCTGTATAACCTCAAACTCATTGATAGCAGACCGGGTGCAGCGCGGGTTTGCTCAAAAAATCGTAAGGGCCTATAGGACGGTCTCTCTAAACGCTGCCGTAGCACTCGCTGGCCTGCTTCCTCTGGACCTACGGGTACAAGAAGCGGCCCTTCTTTACGAAGTAAAGAAGGGCCACAGCCAGCGAGTGCTGCGGGACCGAGATTTGGAGAGACCGACAAAGTACGAAGAGGCCGAGCACCCCGCCCACCTGGAAGGGCTGCAGTTCGACTGCCTGACGGACGGTGACGAAGTTGCCCAGCGAGCTACCGTCGATGTAAGAATTTACACCGACGGTAGCAAAATTGACGGCAGAGTCGGCGCGGCGTTATCCATATGGGATGGCGCCGCGGAGACCTCCTGCCGGAAATTAAAGCTGGGGAATTTCTGCACCGTATATCAGGCGGAACTGTATGCCCTATATGAGGCCGTGAAATTTGTTGTTAGGAGCCCCTCAAGGAGGTTTGGCATTTACTCCGACTCCAGGTCCGCCCTAGAGTCGTTGCGTAGTATCGACTCCCTCCACCCCCTCGTAGGGGAAATAAGGAGAATGGTGAAAGGTTGTGTGGAAGCGGGGAAGGAAGTAAGGTTGAATTGGATAAAAGCGCACGTGGGGGTGGAGGGAAACGAGAGGGCGGACCAACTCGCAAAACAAGCGGCAGTCGGAGTAAAGACCAAACCTCATTACGACAAAGTTCCTGTTTCATTCGTCAAGCGACAACTCCGATTGGACTCGCTTGACGAATGGAACAGGCGCTACAAAGAGGGAGTCACGGCCTCGACAACTAGAGTCTTCTTCCCTGACGCCATCAGCGCCTACCCAGTGCTCCGCAAGTTAGAGTTGGACCCCGTGCTGGTACAAGTTTTAACAGGTCACGGGGGGTTCGCAGAATACTTACACAGGTTCAAGTGTAAGACGAGCCCCTCGTGCATCTGCGATCCGGCACGGGGCGAATCCGTGCTGCATGCCATAGTAGAGTGTCCGGTGTTTGGTAGGAAGAGAGTAGAATTTGAAACTGCAACAAAAGAGAAAATATCATTAGAAAACATAAAAAATTTAATAAGAAACAAGGAGAGTAGAACAAAATTTATAGAATATTGCAAGGAAATAGCAAATAAGATAATAGAAAGAAATAAAACAAAATAGGAATGCTGTCGGCCTTAAAAAGAAATAAAATTAAGCTAGATGTTAAAATTGTTGTACTGTGATATTTTTACATTTTAACATACAGACATAAGTTACAGCATTATTAAGTAAATTTTAAATTATATGTTAGTAAATTTAAGAGAATTTTAAACTGTAAATAGAAAGCAAATTCATTTATTTTATTTTATATAGCAATTAAGTTTTTAAATTAGTACTAAGAATACATGTTATAGATATAAGCAACTAGTGTAAAAAGTTTAATGATTATAATAAAAAGAACCATAAAAGTCTCTGGCTTAAAACACGCCAGGGGGAGAAGGAGAGGGCGGCATAGCGCCGCCCAAAAAAAAAAAAAAAAAAAAAAAAAAAAAAAAAAAAAAAAAAAAACTCATTGATAGCGCCATCTATCGCTTTCAATTGTGATTACAATCCATACTGGGAACCATTCGAACAAAAGTAACCTTATAGCCGTATACGGCTATATTTAAAAACTTTGCAACTTATAAATCGGTTAGAATTTTTGTAAAGTCGTCGATTTTATTTAAATTTAGAAATTCCGTGACAATAAAAGACGTGGAGTCGACGTTCAGTTCACGGATCTGTCGATTATACTTATCCCTTTCTCTCAGTTTCAAATTGATCGCGTTTGCGGGAATCGGTAAAAATAAATTGTGCCAGTCCACTTTTCACCGACACGAATCTGTCCTTCAAATGGCGTCGGCAATTCTACCGGCTAGACGTATCAGCGACTTCACGAAAAATACTTATGTCTTTTAATATATCAAAGCGACATGTTTGACGCAGTCCTATTTTAAGAATATTAATGGAGGTGCCGTCGCGAACCATTGCGTTCGGTTATAACTTCGATAGATGTTACTTAAAATAGACACCATGAAGTCACAAGACAAAGACGCCAAAATATAAGGACAAAGGAAAATATTTAAGAAACGTGACATGAATATTGTGTCACTTTACAAATTAATCTACCTATACATATTAGTAAAAATGGAGTGACTGTATGTAATATCGAGAAAAAAAAAAATATTTCGTACAGGTAATATATTTGCATTGCAGATAATCAAAAACCAATTTCTAAAATATTCGTTTTTATTTTAGTCAGTACGGCCGCATTTTTACCGTGTAATCTTCGGAACGCCTGGACCGATTTTGACTTTGGCGGGAAGGTAGCTGATGCACGCGAGAACATTTTAGGCTACCTATTTTATTTTTTTCTGTGCTGACGAAGTCGGTGGCGACCGCTAGTATAAGGATATAATGCTGTTTGTAAGACCAATGTGCGTATATAGAGCACTCGACTGTTATTTCACAATGTAGGTGCCTTAAACTCCAAAGGAATTGCTAATTGTAATCTTAGTTGATAACTTGAACTGAAGCGAAATCCGTAAGGCCAAGTGGATAATTGGGCCGATATACACGGACCATTTCAAATATTCGGTATTGAAAGCGTTAAGCGGCCGTTGTAGGGCTGGTAGACTGTAAACAGATGTTCATGTATGGCGAATATCCACTGCTGATTGCTCAAAGATGCTTAAAGCTAAGTGATACTAACGGCTTCTAACCCTCAGTGTATGTGTGTCAGTCAATTCCAGATACAATTGTTGTAGTGTAGTTCTTTCACAGCTGTATTGTGCTAAGAATGAATATCTTATCCATTATAAACAAGAAAGGAAAAATAAAAACGTTGAGTTCTTTATATTTATTTATACGTTTAATTAATAGGTATTGTATCTTTATTAAGATTGTCTGAATCACTATATAGTTAAAAATACCCCTCTTGATGACTATTTTCTGCATTATAAAATGGCAAATTTTTTTTTTAATTTTTCTGTCCTAGTTATTTATAGATTAAGGTGTCATTATAACACAGTAACCGGCGAAATATTAGTTTGGGTGTGAATAATCGATAACAATGTTTGTACATCTGATAATAAAGTTCATTGACATTTAAATACAATTAGAAACATCCATCATATCCATCAAGGTGTGTATCAGTCATTGTCTGTGTAAACGATTTCACGACTCCAAAAATATACTAGGTCACCACTCCTACATTTTATCATTTTATATAGTTTTTTATGATATAAAATAAATGAATTGGTATTTAGTGACGTAACAGCGTCAGTACGGAATATCTAGCTGTGGGTTTACACTACCGAAACAAACATATAAAGGTGTATTATTTTAAGAGTCAGAATTTAAACAGTGGAAAACCATGCTTATAGATGTGCGTTTTCTTTGCTTTAATCAACTTACGCTGACTGCTGAATATAGATACAAATATTGAAATTGAAGGATACATAGATTATTTCACTGTCGTCATGCAGTGCGTTCTGACACTCGTGAACTCATGAACAAAGCATTCATCTTAGGTAACTACGGTGCAGCGACTTAATTACTTTTCAGTGTAAATACGAATTCAAGTACATTGATGTAAATGTAACGAAATCTTTTTTTATATTCATCATTTTTTTTTATTCCGAGTCGATAAATATTTGAATCTAAAATATTTATTTACCAAATGTAGTAAAGCTATGAAGCTATGAAATAATAGAATAAAAAAAGTTTTAAGTTTGTTATTATACAGTCTAATAGTAAATGCTTGAGAACTAACTGCGTTAAACTATTTCTAGATTTAGGTCTGTTCGTAGTTAACTGATCAGTAAATCTTATTTTCTATTAGATCTGGGGCGAACACATAAAATAAACATTTGCGAATTTATTTAGAACGAAGTAAAAACCAAAGATGC
The DNA here is from genome assembly GCF_912999745.1 of Papilio machaon. NCBI lineage: Eukaryota > Metazoa > Arthropoda > Insecta > Lepidoptera > Papilionidae > Papilio > Papilio machaon. Next base: position 2,742,376 of record NC_059997.1, read on the forward strand.
AAGTAAAATAAACATTAAATTTATGTAGGAAGTCGGAATGACGGCAGCACAGAATGTCTATTTGTGAACTATGTATACCATATACGTATGTCACCGTAAAATTGTAAACTTTATTAATTTCCAATCTTACGAAATAACTGTATGATAAGTGATTTGTAAGTGTGCAAACTTATGTGCTTTTAATTAAAAATGGTTCGACTGGTTCACAATTTTTCTTAGCTTTATATCATCGGCTGTAAGAAAAAAAAAAAACGATGTTGATAATTTTTCGTATACATGTACGAATTTTAGAGAGAAATCTGCATTGACATTTGAAAGCTGTACATTGACTTATCTGCGCACGCGCAAGTTGCGATCATTTCGGTAATATATGTTAGCAAAAGTTCACTTGGATGAAATATTTTATGACCATTTAAGTAACCTATTCATATTTTACTAAAGAATTGAAATTATTGGGTTTTTCTATGACAAAAATTGAAGAATATCCAAAGAAACATATTTATATGTTTATTAATAAACCAGTCTGCAATCGTTAATCATAAAAATAGTAATTTCCTTTATCCTACGATGTTCAATAACAATCGATCAAAGCACATTATTGTTTTATCGGCCAAACGTTCATTTAATTAATTTATGGTCTATAATTGGGTGGTGGACACTTGATAGCTATAAAACTAGTTAATTTATATCCTAGCAGTTTAAATTGTTGGAACTTTAGTCAAAGACAATTAAAAGAGCAATCATCTGGGAACCATCTGTTTAGGTTTCACCAAATGTTGGAAATGTTGATTCTATGTAAAGTAATTAATATGTACACATATGTACATAGACATATATAACTGTACTTCTATGTATTCTTAATATTCTATGTATTATCAATGAAAATTGTAGTACGCATTTGTTGAGAGCCCCTGATGGTATATAATAGTCACGAAAGGTTTGTTTACGTTGTCCTACATTATTTTCAATTTTTACTTATTCAAACAACAGTGACTTTTAGTGGTATTATAATAGTAGTAGTTGTATTTCATAAAGCAGTCCGAGACCCAACAAAAAGTATAAATAAATTCCTTTCAAAATATTAAAACACTATAATCTGTTCTGTCGTACTTAATATCGAAACGTAAACAAAACACTATTTAGCCATCTTCATGGTGTAATGAGCTAGGAATCTCTGACTGTACACTCATTGATTTTTTTCTGTATAATGCAACAAGCGTTGATTGTAAACATGTAACATGCTGTGACCAATGTACATGTAACACCGACAGAAAGACTCAATACAAAATTGTAATGTATGTTTCAATCTTAATAATTCCTAGTATATGTCTGGTACTAATCACAACGAACCAAGACTCTGTTATCTTTTAACGCTATGCAGACAAATTTGCGGGCAACAACTGTATTTTATCTGTGATTTACAATCAGTCGGATATCTAATCCGGAGAACATAAGTCAAAGTAAATTATAATAGCTCTCTGGTGCCCTTCTGTTAATGTTAAAATATTGTCTCGCGATCCATTTCGTACTGTAACTGTCATGTCATATTTTTTCCTTTTATACCATTTTCTATGGCCATGTAGGTTATAAATATTTTATCTCAGAACTAACAGCGAGAGCAGCGCCTCTCTCATGAAGGTATACATCCAGGTATACTTGTCTGACTATAATCCTAAGTAATACTTCAGGGGTTTGTCAAAACTTCATGTTTGTATATTAAAAAGTTTTAAAAAAAAGATTGTAGAAAATATTTTCTTACTATTAAAATTTCAAATTTGTCCACAGAGAATACGAGGTGAGGATAGAGTTTTAAATCCGCTTGAAACAAAAGAAGTTCGTAAACCCTTGTGATTAAGTTTTCGCTGAGGAAAGCTATACTTAACACTTAAATACGAAAGTTTGTTAGTTACTCCTAATGTGTGTATTTTTTTAGAATCACGTTAATTTCTATAAAGAATTTTATTTCTACAAGTCTTTGAAATTCGACCATAGTTCGTAATCCAAGATTCACTGTCACTGTGTAATTTATTTTTATCAATTCGCGCAATTTTAATGATATAAATTATATAAAGTTGCACAATTTATTCACAAGTCGTTGAATAGCAGTCACTGAAGATTATACATTCAAGTTCATTTGAAAGACCGTCAAAGACACACGTCATGCAGTCTTGTCGTGAATGTCTTATGAATTCTAAGTGCTAATTATCACTGAATGCAGATTATAATTTTTGACAAAGCGCATAATATGATATTAAAAATTCCAAACTGTATTTCATGACATTACTTCTGTATATTTGGATATTAAAACGTTTTGATATTAATATAAATAATGTTATAATATACAAGGATGACGAACGATGATACGTGATTGCAAAAGGATACAGAGGGTCTATCACGAATATTTGCGATGTGCGTTAACGTCATCGACGAAATATGTCAAAATTTGTATAAAAATTTGTCGTATTTTACGTCCGATGGGAGTAAAAATGTTACACAAATTTTATCGTTGACGTTACTAATATTTTCGTGCTAGACCCTCAGATGTGAATTAAAAATATACAATGAGTTTTAGGTTTTAGAACATATAGTAAAGTAAACGATTTCTGATACTCTCTAGTAGAGTCTACATTTATTAGGTATTGATGAATTTTTAAGATGCGCCAATAACTTATTAACTAAACAGCAACTAGAACTTCAATGAACATGACGTCATTTTAATTAATTTATCCAATACGTTATTGTCATTTAAATTATTGCCGTGCAGTAAAGTTGTGGTTGACATTCCAAAGAGGAAAGATCATAAACACAGAGTAATCAGACTTTGTATTCACAAGGCGTATTGGAATAGTCATCATTTTTTTTTTTGTTATTATTTCTTATGTAATTTTTGCCTTACTGCATTTTTTATTTAGAAGTGTATTTTTCATTGGGTACCTATGTATGTTATAAAGTAGATAAGCATGTGTTTTTAACTGTGACCTCTTATAGGTTATTAATAATAATTTGATTTTCCAATAATGAAATAACCATTGGTTCATATTCTTTCTCTGGAAGTTATAGAAAGAAATAAGTTGTGTTTATTGGTTTTTGTAATTAAATTCAGATATTGCTTTAAATTAATTGGGAATTATTTTACTGGGAATGAATTTATTCGAAAAAAGAAGAAATAAATATAAACGGAAGACTAAAATTATAAGATTTGTAATACGTAATTGTTACATAGACTAAATATAAAGTGACCTTCGACATTAGTAACTAGTTCGCAATGTTTTGGATGAGTCAGTGATAAGTGCTGTGTGCTTTATCTCATAAGCAATTGTAGAAATATGTGTATAATAACTTTTGAATTCACGCTAGGACTTTTATTTACAAAGATGTTTTTTACATTTACCTAAATCATGATAAGTGATATTTCGCTTTTGTTTTAACTAGCTGTCGCCCGCGACTCCGTCCGCTCGAAATTAAAACAAGTAGTCAATGTGTTCTTCCAGACTATGTTCTACATCTGTGCCAAATTTCATCAAGATCCGTTGAGCCGTTCTGGAGATACCTTCAAACAAATATCCATCCATCTAAACTTTCGCATTTATTATATTAGTAAGATGTTTCAAGATATGCATGGATTCAAAATAACCCTTTTTTTTCGAAATTCGAACATTTATTGAAGTCTTAAAATCGAAATAAAGTTGTGCATTCTTAATACTACAAAAATAAATTTAAAGTACTTTGCAACCCTTCAAACTTTGTACAATAAATTATTTGAATGAGATTTATTTCTTAGTGATGTAAAAGTTTTTTCTGGATTCAATTTTAAGACTTTTCCTATTTCCTACGAAATTGGCCGCACTTAAGTATTTGAATTCAAATAGTGTCGGGATTAGGATTTACGATTCTAATAAATCTTCTAGCAATTTAATTTGAATCAAGCTACATCGACAATTTTATATGAAGGTAAAAAAAACATTTAACAAGGTGAAGAAATGCTCCAAATGTATTGAAAAATTTACAAGAAAATGTTGAAAACAAACTTATCGACATAACACTATCTATCTATATTATAAAAGAAAGTCTTGTTAGTTACACTATTTATAACTCAAGAACAGCTGAATCGATTTGGCTGAAAATTGGTGGGCAGGTAGCTTAGAACTAGGAGACGGACATAGGAACTAGGATTTTTTATCTTGTGTGCATTTTTTTATTCCGCGCGGTCGAAGTCGCGGTTAAAAGCTAGTAATATTATAAATGCGAATGTTTAGATGATGGATGAATGGATGTTTGTTTAAAGGTATCTCTAGAACGGATCAACAGATCTCGATTAATTTTGGCACAGATGCAGAGCATTGTCCTAAAGAACACATAGGCTACTAATTAAGTTTTTTTTTTAATTCTGCGCGAATACAATTGCGCTAATTAAATTAAATTATAAAAAAAACATATTTTTTATTATAATCCTGTTTTATCTCTATTTTATATAAATGCTAATTAATATAAATTAGTTACAGTGAACAGAACTGACCTGGTCAATATACATTTAGAAGCCTAATTTGCAAATTGACGAATAAATTAATTATTAGAGATATAATCGATGTTGATTCAAACACTTAAGCTGATTGCTGACCTATTATTTAGATTATCTAAGCCACTTGTCAATGTTAATTATTTGCCGTGTTTACTTTAAAGAAATAGATAGTTGGTCACGTAGAAAATACTTCCATTATTTCATGCGTAAGGGGATAAAAATTCATTCAACTTATCCTCATAAACTTTCACCTTTGTAATCGTGTAAATAGGTTTATTGTTTATTATTTTATTGTAATCAATAAAAAATATAATATGAAATTAATTAAATATGAGATAATTATAATTTATTATCGTTATAGTGTCATAAAAATTGTTAGGTTCTGGTTTCAAAAAAAAATTGAAAAAAAAAAATATCGGCAAAGGCCTACTTTGTGTAAGGAGGTGAATAAATTAGTGAAGTCCGCTGAAGCTTAAGTTGCTGTTAAACATTAGCCTGTCCACTGATACTACGCCGAGGATGGTAAATAAGCGTCTAATTTATTACAACTGCAGTCACTGAATGCAACGTATCACTGACTGCAGGCTTGTTTTTTGAAAGCAATACCTAGTACAATATATAATAATATACTCCGTCATTTAAACTCGCATTAAGTAAAGAAATCATCGTTTCTTATAATTTTATCTAGTGTAATATAGAAAAAGTCGGGACATCAGTGAAACTTGTTCATAAAAATCACCGAACAGCAACAAAGGTTCAGGTTTCTGAATCTCTATTTCAAAGTTTTTGAATTTTAAATTAAACGAAGATGAGCTCAGTGGCTCGTCTTTGTGTAAACCTTTCCTTTTTATCTTAACTAGAAGGTCTAAATGCGTTTAAATTCACGGATAAACTCCGCGGTTACTTTGTTAGAATGATTGCGATTTAAATTAAAAACTCGTTTATACGCCGCGTGGGTTAAAATGTTCAATTACAAATTGTATTTAAAATATTTTCCTTTATCCTTCTTAAGTGGTATATCTTCATAATGTTGTCACGTTATTTCTTTTTTTTTTTTGAGGGAAAAGAAAATAAATAAAAGTGACAAAAATTAGAAAAGAATATAAGTTATATTAGTAAATAAAATGAATAATAAAAAAAATATTGATCAATTTTATAAAGAAATTAAACTAATAAAAGAGGGTTCCGCCAAGGTCTGGCCCTGTTCCTGAGGTACCGCACGCTCCTTGCTAGTTGTAACGCGCTGAGCCTGGGTGCGAAGCGATGCCAGGAGTGAGTAGTGATCGGTGGTTGTTAGGCTATATCAAGCCAGTCGTGAGCTGAGCCTGGTGGCGAAGCGATGCCAGGAGTGAGTAGCAATCAGTGGTCGTTAGGCTTTATCAAGCCAGTCGGCCGTCGGATGTAGATGTTGTAAAATTCCAAACTTACTCCCTGTAATGGACATGGCACAAATTGAGGCACGGTTATAAATTCGTGCCCGGCAGCCGTTACTAGTTTTAACCGAAAGCGAAGCAAGGACGGTACGTAGTATAGCTGTTCCGGGCCGTTGCAGTCTTACAATTATATAGAAAAGAGCAAAATTCATATTTAAATAGGAAAGCATAGCATGGTGAAATGAAGTGAAAAAATAACAGTGAAATAATAAAATATATTTTGCACAACTTACCCAGTACGGGGAGCAATTCTTATTTCGATAAGAAGTAAGAATTTGGTATAAGATTAAATAAAGATATAAAAATTATAGGTTATACAGGGTCGATGCCCTTCGCATCGAGGTCAAGGTAAAAAGTGACAGTGACAAGTCGTAAAATCAACTGACAGCTCGCGCCACAGAGTCATCAATCCGTTCAGAAATGTCAGCTTATTGATTTGTAACATACGTTACAATGTATACTTTTTACTATTTTTTCAAATATATGTTTAAAAAAAAGATCCTAAAAATTTTGGCTTACATTTCATTATAATATTTTCTTCTCCTTTCTCTTATGTTAAATTTAGTTTCAACTTCTCTCGAAACCAAAAAAAAAATCCCGTATAAAAGCAGTAAAGATAGACATATCTGTTAATATTTGCCGTTGAATTTCAATTCACTCGACGACACTGGAAGTACGAACTCCGACAAAATGGAAGTGATAAAGCGTTTATGTTGTTAGCTATTAGCATCCAACTGAGAAAATGATATACCGTCTGAGAACAAGAGAATTATTACGTGTTACTATGCTTTGAGTGTTACCTCCTTTACAACAAGTGTATAAAATTTAAGAGTTACTTTGCACTTAAAAAATGGTTTGCTAAACGATGTTAAATTGTTTCTGAACATAACATAACCGATTTACAAACAAAAGAGTTTTGAAAGTGTAGAGAAATAAAAAAAAAGAATAATATTTTCCAAACTGTTAACTTACACAAGTTTAAAATTCTCTGACCTTGGATTTATCTACATTAATCTAACAATACCAAGGCAATGTTAGGTCCTGAATTGATATGGCTTGATGGTTTCCATTTCCTTACTTCTGTATTCATAGTTTGAACTTAATTTTGTGGAATTGAAAAAAGTAAATTATATTTTTCCTTAATGATTACACTTCGGAGATTTGATCTTTACAAGTTATAAAATCTAATAACCATTAAATAAGTATGCTAGTTACTGAACCGTAATAAACAATTTAACATACTCCCCTTTAGTCATTAATTAATTTTGTACAACAACACAAAGTTTGTTTACTAAAGTTCCGCGTGTTAAGCTTTCAAGAAACTCATTCAAAGTCATTAATCTTTTATATCTAGCAACTTGTTAGGAGTTGTACGGTACAGATTGCACAACACTGTAATTACATTGAGTTGATTGATTCTAGAGAAAATGTCACATGTAATGTACGCTGTAGCTACTACGCATCATAAACGAGGGGTTTCTACTAAAATACATGTCTAATATTATAATACTAGCTTTTACCCGCGAATCCGTCCGCGCGGAATAAAAAATAGAAAACGGGATAAAAATCCTATGTCCGTTTCCTGGTTCTAAGCTACCTTCCTACCAATTTTCAGTCAAATCGATTCAGCAGTTCTTGAGTTATAAATAGTGTAGCTAACACGACTTTCTTTTATATATATATAGATTTATTATTATTATTTATTAAATATACGTTTGGGATTTACATTTAATCAGTTTATTTTTTAAAGAAGTGAGGGGGATTACAAATTGCTTTTGTAAGAATGGTTCGTCAGTTGAAATTCACTGCTAACAAGTTTTAATGAACTGCTTAGGTACGAATTTGATTTAAATACCAGTACAAAAGATTGTAAGATTTGGTCAAAAGTTGACAACAATTATGAAACAAAACTTGTTTACTTGATTCCGTATACCGTTCTCATCTGTTTTTGTGTTCTATTTAAAATATACTTAACAATACGAAATACTAAATTAAAATTGAGGAGCGTCGGAACAAAAACAATAAATAACATTTTGACATTTTTTTATGAAGCCAATTGGTTTTGAACCATGAAGGTGGTCTTAAACTTTCAAAAACAAAACAATGTGATTTATCGGTTTTTGTTTCGGTGTTCCTTATTTAATAATACAACAATTGTTTTAAAATCTTGTTTTTTCGCTAAATCATATTGTAACGTGTTAAAAATTTGCTATCAAATGCATCTAACTCACTCACTACTTGTGTGAGTTTATCTGACAAGAATCTTATTAATAGCTAACGAGTAAACTTCATATGGAGGTCGTTGATACCAACATAATTAATAATAGTTTAATTTATCAAATAATTTATTTGATAAATTTTGGATATTAATTTTATTTTATAACCATTAAATTGAATTAATTCAGCGCTTTGCATATTGGTTTCTTTTTTATTAATTATATCATTTTGTTTTTAACAAATTGTTAAGTTCAAGACTTCTTGATACATTTGAATTTTATTACTTTCCGCTGAAATATTTCCAGTGTTATATTACAGAGTTGGAAAACAAAGTAAATATGATATTTTTATGATTCTTTAGTCTTTTATTGAGAATTGTGATTTTATCATAAGATACAAATGTAGTAAGAATATCAAATTTAAATATGTCTCATTTCATGTCAGACTATTCGTAAAATCACAAACTGGAGATCTAAATAAACGTGCCCCATTTATTACTTGGAATATAAAATAAAATATTTTCTATTCCACGCGACAATATCGCTGTTGTATTTTAAATAATAAACATGAGTGCAGAAATGTAAAATGTAATAACAACTGCACGTGGAATTTAAAAATGAACAACGTTGGCATTTATTTATTCAAATGTACATTCTGGTATTAATCCAATTAAATCCCTTTTAAAAATTATATTGAACTTTCAATGGACTGTATAAATAATATCATTCTATTACTACCTGTCATCCACGACTTCGTTTGCACGAAATAAAAAAAAACTTAATTAATAGTCTATGTGTTCTTCCAAACTATGTTCTACATCTGTGTCAAATTTCATCGAGATCCGTTTAGCTGTTCTACAGATACCTTCTAAAATTGATACATCTAAACATTCGCACTTATAATATTAGTAAGATTAATTTACAATGAAAACATTTCGTAAAAACGATCAAATCAAAAACATATGGCCGTAAATAAAAAAAACAACATTAAAAATGTACATAAACTTAACTTAAAAATAAAACTAGTATTTCTATGCTAGAGAACCTATATTATGTTGCTTTCATTACGTGATCCTCAAATGGAACTATTTGAAATAGGGAAAATAACGAGGATGTCATTTTACAGAGTTCATTATCAACAGAATTGAAAATAATAAAAAAGAGTGAACTACGTTCCGTCGTTTCTACGAAGTCTGTAAATTGCATGCACGCTGGTAGATGCATTCTTTGCATGCTATTAATAAATTTCATTAATACTGATTAAAGTACTATTTCATAATAACTATTGTTGCTTTCGAATTAAACAAACAAGGATAGTTAAAAAGATTATAAATAACTTATTTATCTTAAGTTAACTACATAAATTTATCATCATCAAACTGCCCTGCTCCTTACAGGAGGTTGGCACAATATTTACTACCATCATTGGCCCTACTTTCAAACTTCCTAAAATATATACATTATTAACTTTATGCCTTCTTTCCACACCACATATTCATATTAACATACAAGTTTTCAACATGAATTGCTAAGTTAATGTAAATTCAGAACATACCTTGAGTGATGATTGACTGGAACAATATATTGTAAAAAAATTAAAAGTTTTTATATTGCATATCCAAGTATGTTGGCATTTATATGTCTACTTGAAAAGTCATTGACACCCACCTAGAATTTACTGTATCTACCCTTTTTACTGTACCTAGTTATTTTTAAAATGTAGTTCAGAAAACACTTTCGTTGCCTTCCATTATATTCTAATTGTGAATGGTGAGATCGCGTGACCACTTTCTATGGAGAAAGCGGCGCCCCCTAAGAAATAACAGGTAGCGAGTTAATTTACTTTTTTATGAATCACTATTAAGAGGCTTCAAACATTAGTCAATAAGCTAAATAAAATTTTTGGTTAAATTAAAACATTACTTAGGGTTAATATTAAAAAAAAAAACAATTTAATTTTATGTATATAAGCAGTCCTTTGTAGTAAGATAATCATCATCATCATCATCATAATCAGCCTGAGTTTGTTCACTGCTGCACGTAGGCCTCCCCCATCGATTGTCACAATGCCCGGTCCACTCTCAGTGCACTCCCGCAACCTTGACTAGGTCATCGGTCCATCTTGCAGGAGGCCTACCTACGATTTTTCCAGGCAAGGTAATAGTTATATAATACTCTAATTATTTATCTCTTGCTATTTGCTGCAACAGCATAAGGATAGTTCCGTGTCTTTTTTCCCTTTTCTTTCATAAACTTACCTTTTTTGGAAAATTATTTCTTTATGTCACTTTCCTGCGTACTTAAGAGGTTATTGTTTATTTCTAAATATTTTCCTATTAATAAGGTAAGTTAGCGTTTATGTTTTTGACTTTAACAGTTATACCTATCGTGCAATAGTCAGACGACTTACAGAATCGGTAATAAAATAATACAAAATTAAACGTGACTGGTGTCAGTTTGTTAGCCGACTTCAAAAAGAAGGAGGTTATCAATTCGAATTCAATTTTTTTTTATGTGTGTTATCGCGAAACTCCGCCCCTGGTGGCCCGATTTTGATGAAAAATATTTTAATCGAAAGGAAGTCCTTGCAGGTGGATCCGATATTTTTTTTTCGTGTTGTTTCATACAAAGAATAAACAAAGGCAAACTATAAAACATATTTTAGCCAGGACATAAATCGGATTAAAATCTACAACTGTACTGTGTAATAAATGTTTACCTTAAATCACTATTTTCACGTTTAAAATTTACTTCCTTTTAAAATAAAACACGTAAGGTTTTTCCAAATGTAATTTATGTTTAAATTTAAACAACGAATTTAACACTACAAATATATGTACGTGTTTCTGAAAAAAGAAATAAAATATAACAGACAATTAAATAATTAATAACCTGTGTTATAAAATCTTTTACTTAGATTTCTTATGATTTTCTATTGATTTAATTCAATATTCGTTCAAACATCGGACTTACATCTCCCTCATTCTTCATATATGTCTGTGTTGTTGTGTGGCGTCATTATATATGTTCTCAATCACAAAACTACTGTATCACTACATATATTCCACAGATCTATCGCAAAATACACATATCTACTCACATACAAATAAATTGAAGAACTAAAAGTTTACGTCCTTACGTGACGAGCGGAACAGCGAAAACTCACCGAGGATTCGTTTTCGGGAATTCGCTAAAGCTCATGCGGCGAGCATGTGAAGCTATGTGCTCGATATATGACATAACTCGCGTACGTGCCGCAACAATGAATACATAGAAAGGTTTGTGCTTAGACGGAATAGAAAATTGTTGTACTGGAGCGATAAGTTTTTGTGGAAGTACCTTTACGCTTGTTATTCCATTCTAATCTTATAAGCAAGGGAGTCAAAGACACTGAATCGTATATCGCCCCTTGAGAAGAGTAGGTAGGTTGTTTTTGAAGCAAAATTAACACTCCAGGAGTATTAAATAATTTGAACAATGGTTTACGTGAAAAACCATAAGATTGATATTGAAAGATTTTTCGATCATTTGCGAATTAAAACAGAGCAATATTTTCACAAAATTTTAACAAAGATTGCTGAAGAAATGTGATATTTTTAATTCCAGGTAGACAAGACGATCCTCATTTAATTCTGCACGTATTTTGTCTTACAAACGAGAGTCTTGGCTGTCTCTAATCACAAAATGAAGACCTCATCTTTGTTTTAACATCCTCCGTCCTAACTGGCACGTTTAAGTACGTTTAAATTCCCAAGCTAAGCTCAGAGGTTAGTTCATTAGAACGATTGCGGATTAAATTCAAGACTCCACTTTTAAACGTGTCTAAAGTCAGACTTCAAATAGTAAAAAAAAACTTTTGTTTATGTTCAGTTACAAATGTTTAATTTTAAATTAAACAATGTTTGCTACAATGTCACAAAAATATTAAAACCCAGTTATGTGTAAACAGTTGAAGTGTGAATTCTGTACTTATGTAAATAGCTTTTACCTAACCGTTTTACATTGTAAATATGTAATCTGTCAATGGCAATTCATATTATTATCAATTGAAAGTGGTTATTCCGACACATTCAGAACTGTGTTATGCATGAATTCACTTTACCGCATGGATTACTCTTTAAAATTTTCCAATTTCAACTGTATAATAAATGTTATTACATTTTGAGATTACATACAAATTTTCGAAATTGTGAAAATTTAAACGGATGAAAGTATAAGTGACACTTTAAATGAATCTTACGAAATAGTCTGGGTTGCCTTCTATAGTGACATTTGCTTACAAATGTTTGGGATTTATAACAAGGGATACAAATAGCTTTATTTTAATGTGTTGATTAAGTGCGAAGGATAGATTGTGTTTTGTTTACTCATTTTATCACGGTCACGCAACTTCATCGATCGATCCTGAATAGATTGTTGGCTCCGGCCGCAGGTAAAGGTAAATTGTATTTCAACCACACGCATCCAAGCGTCGATAATTGCTTCACTAACACGTATGTACTTATCAATAACATCTGACAACGTACATTAAGCTGTCTGTCTAATCATTAAACTGTTTTTAGTACCCGGACACTTTAGTTTAATTTTTTTACATGGTATTTTATTTTTTAAATATATTTTGTATATCCTGAGTTGTCTAATTATCATTTCATTATCAACCTAATGAAAAATATATTTTTCATCGCTTAAAAATCAAAACAATAAAATTGCTGATGAAAAGGAACAGGCGCTACAATTTTATTACTTATGGATTAAGCCTTTCGTGTAATAATATAATATTATTAAAGATCTAAAGGATAATTTCAATTATGTTTTATATAATCTGCTGTTCCTCTCACCTTTCATTATCATTGCGCTAACATTTATTTGACTTTGAGACTCATTTACTTTTGTTTACTGTGAGCGACATTTATTGCTAAGTGTGCCTCTAAAAGCATTTCACTGTTTTATTACTTACCAAAGATGTCTTTCTAAGAAAAACGTTGTCTTACGTGATGTATGCCAAGTAACTGAAGTTAAAGCGTAATAATTATATTAAAATTTTTGTGTATCAAAAGAAGGCCTGAAATATATTTCAATGCAGAATGAAATTGTTGATGAAACTTAGTACTTATTTAGTAACAATTGCTCACGACTTCGTCAACAGAGAATAAAAACAAAAAAGTAGCTACTCCCGCACAAATCAGCTATCTATCTTCCAATGAAAATCCCGTCAAATGCTTACTTGCTTAATGCTTACTTACGGATAGACTGGACGACAAAGAGACAAAACATTTGGCTGATTTCACGTTTTAAGCTACGCATATATGTTTTGTATGTTCACGAAGTATGTTTAATTTTTGTGATATTACATAAAGACATTTTATTAGTTTTATAGATATAGATAAGAAATCTACACTAAGAGTCTACTAAGTAACTATTAATTAACTATGAGTATAACAAGGTAGTTTTGTGTTTCTTTTTATAATTAACAACATTTTGGGCATTTAATAAAATAAATATTATATTTGTGTATGCTCTTTCACAAAATGCCATTTCATACGAATAAAGTTGTTGGAAAATGAGCGCTTAAATGTAAAGCGAATTACAAAAATTAAGTTATTATAAAAAATTAACTCGGATTTAGTAAAGTTTTTGTAACAACGAAACATTTTTACCACATTTCTTTATTCGGTGTTTTGTTACGTCAACTTCACTAATTACAATTTATGAATGTTTTTGTTTAATGTCTAACGTTCACATGAAAATTTAAAAGTGTAGCAAAAAAATAATTAAATAATATACAAGTTATAATTTTATTCATGTCTGTAGATAAGCTTTTAGTTATAAACTACTACTAGAAGAAGGAATAATTGTAATTTATAACGTAGGTAAATTAATGTCAGTAAGAGTTTTACTATTTATTAGATTATTATTTTTTATTTAGTAGAATTATAAAATATATTTTTTTATATTTACATAGTTACTAGTTCATTCAGTTAATAATCACAAAATAGTATCAAAAATATGTTTTAAACAATGTTATCATACATATCAAATAAATTCTACGAAAGGTTCTTTGAGAAACATAAAGTTTTTGTAAATTCCAGCTATTTATTGTGTACTTTAAAAAAGTTTTGCTCACCCTCCTGTATAACAAGCATAAAACATACCCGAAAAGTTACACGGCTTTACCTAGAACCGAGATCAAATGATAAATTAAAAAGAACTCAAAATGAATTTATTTCAATTAAAATTTGAATAATGTTGTACAAAATTATACAAAATTATTTAGAATAAAAAAAAAAACATGAGTTTATAACAATATAGTTACTTAATCTAGCTTATAATATTAAGATTCTAAAATGGTTTACTGTGGTAGAGCCCGCAATAACATCTTTTGTACGAATGGGCTCGCTCGCCCTGTGAAATACCACGACTGCACAGACGACAGGAGTCAAGTGGAAGGAATTCCGCGTTTCATCTGATGAGGGTGCGTTGCGGAGGCCTAATTTTAATCTGCTCTCCCTTCCCACTTTTTTCTTTTAAAGAAAGGATGGGAAGAGGAAGTGGATTTGATGGCAGAGGGCAGGTATAAGAAGGGGAAGTGGATTTGATGGCAGATGGCAGGTATAAGAAGGGGAAACATTCTCTATCTGTGCGTCTCTTCCTCCGTTGCTTAAAGGTAGGTTGCAGGTGTCTATGGGCGACGGTTGTTTCGCTATTTCGGCGAATTCAAGTGGCCGCTTGCTCTTTTGCCACCTTATGATTTGATATAATTTTTTTTTAATTACTTCTCAAATGCGCAAGGTGCAATACAATCTTTTACTTATCCATAAAAACTCCGGATTAAGTTATCTGATTATTTTATAAAAAAATATAAAGATAGGCAGCAATTTCGGATGATAAAAAACATATTTATGTATATATGTGCATATTTATATACATACTCGTGTAAGACAAGACTTATAAATTTCAAAATTGCACTTTTTACACTTTTTTTTTTTAATTTTCAATGTCTGATGATTTTAAAAATTTTTGTTCTAAAGAAATAATGAAATATTTAAAACATTGGAATCCGAATCCGTTTTCACATAAATGTGGTTTTAAAGCGTATTTGTTACGACCATAACGATAACTGTTATTTCTGCTTCAAGGTTCTGAAATACAGTGGCAGCGTATATTTAATAAAAATAAGAAAAAAAACTACTGGAAAACCATTGCAGTCAACGGTATAGCTTTTATTGAAATTGCTATAAGTTTTCATTTTTCCAATCTATTCGGTTGGAAAGGCGATTATGAAAAACACAAAACTTTTTTTTAAATTTGCAAAACAGTTTAGATACTGCATTCAATCTAGAATCTCACAATTTATGCATAGATAGATGTATATTTCTAACGGAATATTATATTTTTAGCTTGTGACTTTATCCTAGTGAAATTTAAGAAAAAAAACATGAGCCATATATATTTATCACTGTAAGTGGACGCTCGGTCGTTTCTCAAATTATGATATAAAGAAAAGAAAATACTTATATCAGAAAGTGGCTTGAATTATATTAGGTATAATTTACTTTCAGGTCCAAAATTTACGAGTGTAGTAAGCGTTATGAACGTTGGGTTAATTGTGTGCACGTTTACGGCCCTTTGCGGTCACATTTCGTAATTACGTCGAGGCTCCACTCTGTTGTGAAACCGAGGTGTACATACCTGAAGAAAATTAATTATACGAGGTTTAATTTATTAAAAAAAATTCGACATACAATGATCTTAGCAACATCGTACCATTTTGTTCAGAACGACCGTTATTTTGACGAATTTATACTTCAAATCATTTTAACATAAAGCTTTGAGGAGGGTTTGGTATTTAGATGAACATCGGAATTTTAAGAATTCAGGGCCTAATCGCAAAAAACTTAATATATTAAGACGCCGATAAAATCAATCGGGGGCGGTCAAAGGGTTGAAACACTTGTTTAAACAGTCTAACTGTATTTTTGGAGTAATATAAAGAAAAACATCTACCTCTATTGTCAGTTTAGTCTATGCTTATTCATAAACGAAACCGATTTTTATTATAACAATATTTAGTATCACAGTTTTTTTGCTGCTTTTTTATTATATCACCGGTAAATTCGTTTCACCTCGCACAACTTGACGTTCAAGAAACATTGGCTTGTTTTGTTGGAATAATATTCTCGTCACGTCGGCTTTTCCTTAATTCCCTCATCTATTTAAACGTTGCGGTACGTCAACATGGAAAAAAGGAAACGAGAGCCGCCATCGGGAATATCAAAGTATCGTTACATTTTCTCCATCTAATTAAGTAAACATTGTTAGCTTTAACTACTTCTAGTCACTTTGTTATCTTATTTCATTGATTGAACCATACAAGGTTAATCTAAATTACTATACCTGGAGACCAGTACTCAAATAGTTAACTTTTTTTAGTTTATTTCCATTTTAAATGCCTGAAATAGAATCGAAGATTGCAAGTAATAAATAAAGTAAAATGAATACCAATATTCCTGAGACTAGCCAACATTATCAACTGTGTCTCAATTTTGGTGCCTATACTGACTAACCTAACTTAATTAAGTAGTTTTTGAGTTAAACTAAGAAAATTTTTATCATTAATATACGTCATAAATATTATAATTTGTATTTCAAAGCAAATAATATGATGTTAATTGCTCAGGAAATTTTGCTCGGTCCCTAAATTCCGCTCACGTTTCGGAATGAGTTGCTGGGAACATTTGCCGGCACGCGCTCTGATTTCAGACTCGGCTATTGTCAGATACAAATTGTGTAATACTAATGTACTACTTCACTTGCTATTACCTTTATATAATTATTACATTATGAAGTTTTCGAATTTCTTTATAGAATACTAGCTTTTACCCGCGACTCCGTCCGCGCGGAATAAAAAAAAAGAAAAAGAAAACGAGGTAAAAAATATCCTATGTCCGTTTCCTGGTTCTAAGCTACCTGCCCACCAATTTTCAGTCAAATCGATTCAGCCGTTCTTGAGTTATAAATGGTGTAACTAACACGACTTTCTTTTATATATATAGATGAAAACATAACCAAAAAGTCAAACAAAACACAAAAAAGTTATTTAAAATAGTTTTCGGTTCAATGAGTAATTTTAAATTATTCTACAAATTCACAGTTACAGATGGCTTTTACTCATTAAATCTAAACGCTCTTTAGTATCTATAGCAGGTACAGTAAAAGTATCTGGTCCGGTGGCCAATTAAAGGTACAAAGCCGCCAAAGTGCCACAAGATCATTGTTGGGTGTAAATATTATCTGGTTATTAATTAATAAACAAAATGGCTAAAACACTCACGTAAATTTGTCCGGTGTCGGCACCGACTAGTTTCGAGCCCAACAGGGACCCTGCATAAGCGTGAGTGGGACTGGTATCAGTATTTTAGCCATTTTGTATATTAGTTAATGATAATGTCTCACGAAATTTGGATATTGTTTGTCATTGTGTCATTTTCTATGCTTTACTATATCTTACTGATTTTATAACTAAAACTAACTACGATAACTGCACGGTTATCAATGACCAGAAAAAATTGTGACTACAAATAAAATTTTGTGCAACTTTCATATTTTACGAAGTAAAACTTGTTATAGAGTATTATTAAATGACATGTTCTTGGTACATTGTTATACTGCACAATGTTTTCTAGAAAACATTTAAACAAAGCGTAACTAAACCTCTAGGGACTTTAAAAACATTAACCGCATGCGCTCGCCGCGGCTACAGTCCACGGAATACCGCAGGGAGCGCCCATGTTACTGGAAACAGTGCCCATTGGATTTAAATAAATTAAAGTTCACCTTGTATTCCTTTGTTGTTTAAGAATGTAAATTACGATTACAGAAATACGAAGACTAGTACATCTTGTCTGTTTATTACTTTTTGATATAAACAAAGAAAGAAATTATTTATTTGTGAATGTACTTTTGTTCATGATTGTACTCCAATTTTGTGTATAATTATAAAAATACTAGTAATTACGCTGATCTCAACTCTAATGAAAAATTAGTGGCAATTCCTTTATCCAATTTTCAGAATAGTACAATAAGTTCTTTTCCCAATTATGACCATTTTTATGTAATATTAATACATTCTATTTCATAAACTAATACATAATGATTCCATAAACTTAATTTTAATTTGCCAACGTTCAACGTACAAATTAAATTTACACAGTAAAAAAAAAACTCTAAGAAAACTTTCGAAGCTTTTTAATTTTTCAGTCACGTAGACTCTTATTCTTCTTAGGACGTTAACCTAAAACACGTCTTCAGCAGGATAAAGTTTAGAACAAAGTCCTGCTAACTCCGCGGACCTTAAAGTCGCTGACCGCATACATTCCGACCACCGCTGGGACTATAAGTTGATAGAATTTGGATGGAACAAACACTATGTAATTGTATAAAACACTAATACTACTTAGAGTCCTGTTTATTCAAACTATTTCTACTAAACGTCAGCTTGGTCTAAAATTGTATACTAATATTATAAAGAAGAAAGATTTAAATTGTTTAAACTTTCGTGAGACATAATAATAAATTAATTAAGAACGGCTTAACTCACGTGTGATCGTCCGGTCCGGAAAGATTTGATTGTTTGCATTGAATAGGCTCCGAAACTACTGAACCAATATGAATAATTCTTTCAACTTTTGGAAGCTACACTATCCCCGGGCGACAGGCTATATATATCTAGATTTTTTTAATTCCAACAATTTTTAGTGAAGATATCCACAAAATCTACACCAAGTAACGCCTTAATTTAAAATTAAATCAATACTCCTAGTGTAGTGTAAAACAATCTCAATTTATAAGTAAAATATTCCAAGAGTTTATACTAACGTAGACATGAAAACCAATTAATTTATCTTACGACAAAGTTACCATTAAGTACTTGGAAGTTATTTGTATTAACCGAAAGGGAAAGTCCTAATCGACTTGAATAAATTTTATGGTTGCATTAATATTCATTCATCCGAACTTAAAACTTTAACCGTTTTGAATTTTGTTTACTTTAGTTTATTATTTTACCGCCGTCGGCAATTTTCAATGGGCTTTACGTAATGTAAGTTCAAAGGCTAGTTTGTTTACAATTAATTTTGTATACCAACCAATTCGGGCTAGATTTAAAATAGCATAATGAAGGTTATTAGAAAATGTTCTGTATAATTAGCTATTTTAAATATATAACCTACAAATCTTTACACAATTAAGTCATAAAACAAGGTCCATTGATATTTATTTCAGATTTTATTCGTCAACATCAACCATAGCAACAATAATATATGTTGCGCGAATTGACCGGCTCGCCCGGTACAATACCACGACCATACAGAAGACAGGCGTGAAGTGGAAGAAATTCCGCATTTCGACAGATAAATGTGCGTGCCGGAGGCCTAATTTAAGTCCCCTTTTCCTTCCCAGCCTTTTTAGGAAGAATAAATATCCCCACGCGCGGGCTCCTTCGTTCATTAAAGGTATGTTGCGGATATCTATGAACAGCGGACGCTTTGCTGCTTCGGTGAATTCAGGTGACTATTTACTTGTTTGCCACCTTATGCTTGTAAAATAGGCCTAAGTTAGGTGTTTATAGGCCGTAGTTAATATGTCCGTATTGGATGACTTAAAGTACGTCTTTTAACTTCTTTGCAGATGTGCAAGGTGTAGTACGACGTTTTACTTATCCGTAAAAAAGCAAGAAGCTAGACTTATAGCGTTATCTAATTATTTTACAAAATTTATAAATATAGACACAGCTAATAATACCTCAACTTTAATTATTTTTTCGTCTTCTGCAGTATTTCAATAATTGTGTTCTCTGTTGAGAATGACATCGGGATTGTTTTAATATGATTAATAAAACCCAATTTCGTTATGTCTGCGTCCTTTGTTTATACAATACGATACATGGAGATGAATAAAAAAAAAACTCAAGATAATTTTTCTGTATATCTCGTTATCACAATTGTCTTTGCAGATTTCAACGAGCGTAATCTCATTACTTTTGATGAAATTATTCTCCTTTATTCTGCTTTTGAGAGTCTGTATAAAGAAAATTTATGAATTAAGTAGATACGGGTAGGATTTTTAAAAGGAATTCTCTTTGTTTAGCAAATAGAGATTTCATTCATTTTAAATATTAGTACACTTGTATTCTCGATATTGCATTCTTGGAACTCACCATTGCTACATGTTTTATGACAGGCGCGTACAAGATAACTGGAAATCTCAATTCATAATATAAAAGTACTAGTGGATGCCCGCGACTCCGTCTGCGCAGAGTTTTAAAAAAACGTAATTAGTAGCTTATGTGTTTTTCCAGACATTACAGACATTTCTACATCTATGCCAAATTTCAGCGAAATCCGTTAAGCCATTCTGAAGATGCCTTCTAACAAACATCCATCCATCCATACATCCAAACATTCGCATTTATAATATTACTAAGATTGTGAGAACAATGTTCTTTGAAATAAAATATCTTTTGATATTAAATGTATGTGTTGTTACACTTATATTTATACATATTGCTATCCCTCTCATTATCATGGGAAAAAAGAGACAACGATATGTGATAATACAAGATTACTGCAGTAATAATTCACAGTAACGTAGATGTCATAATAAAGTTAAAAACGTATCTATCTCGGATGGATATCTCAGCTTTTAATATTAAATATTAATGGTAGTTGAGATCTTCCGATTTAAGGTTAACGAGCATTCGTCCACTTCTTACTCACTCAGCACCGCCCGTCGCTTAATCAGCGATTCGGCGAATCAGCGGGAGTACAACGAGGAGATCGCGAGGCGACGCGGTGCCGACTGAAATAATATTGGGTTTAAATTTTAAAGCTAAATACTAGGAATAAATAAGTGCAGTAAATTTTGTTATTAAGGGAAAAATAAAAATAGTACTTTGAGACTATAAAACTTAATTACTCTTAAATTTTGTACAATATGACTTTTTTGCAATATGTGCACCGTGGATGTTATAATTAAAAATACTTATACAATTTTTTAAGATTATATTAGGTGCTTACATATGAAATTAGCGTTTTTCGTACTGGCCACTTTAATCACGAATTTCTCCTCTTTGGTAAGGAATTCCAAATTCAAATTTGTACAGCTATAGACTCATGTATTTGTGGTTTGATGACCGTCATTAATTTGTTTTTTTCTTCTGTTTTTTTCTGTTTGCGTCACTCATTTTACAAAATGGAAAACTTAAAATATCGCATTATTTACGAGTTCGAGTTCCGCCGTGGCACTAGTGCTGCGGAAACGACTCGAAGAGTGAATGACGTGTATGGCGGTCGTGTTGCAAAAGAAAACACAGTTCGTTTTTGGTTCCAACGTTTTCGTTCTGGAAATTTCGATCTGCAGAACAAGCCCCGTGGACGGCCTGAGACTTAAGTTGATAATGAAGAGTTGAAGGCTATTGTGGAAGCGGATCCATCGCAAACCACGTCCGAGTTAGCTGCAGGCTGCGATGTTAGTGATAAAACTGTTTTAATTCACTTGAAGCAAATTGGGAAGATTAAAAAGCTTGAAAGGTGGGTACCTCACGAATTGACTGAAGCAAACCGGCAAACGCGCGTCGACTGTTGCGTTACATTACTAAACCGGCACAATAATGAAGGTATTTTAAACCGAATCATTACCTGTGACGAAAAATGGGTTCTTTACGATAATCGGAAGCGCTCAGCGCAATGGTTGGATCCTGGCCAGCCAGCCAAATCCTGCCCCAAGCGAAAATTAACCCCAAAAAAGTTACTTGTAAGCGTTTGGTGGACTAGTGCCGGTATTGTTCATTACAGTTTTCTCAAATCTGGCCAGACTATTAAGGCTGATGTCTATTGTCAGCAATTGCAAACCATGATGGAAAAGCTAGCGGCTAAACAACCTAGGCTGGTCAACCGCTCCACGCCACTGCTGCTTCACGACAACGCTAGACCACACACTGCGCAACAGACGGCTACTAAATTAGAAGAGCTTCAATTGGAAAGTCTAAGACATCCTCCGTACTCCCCGGACCTTGCTCCAACAGATTACCATTTTTTTTCGAAATTTGGATAACTTCTTGCAAGGGAAAAAATTCAACTCCGATGGGGCAGTCCAAATCGCCTTCAAAGATTTTATTGATTCCCGTCAGACTGGATTTTTTAGTAAAGGGATCAATGAACTACCTATGAGATGGCAAAAGTGCATAGAAAATAATGGTTCATACTTTGATTAATTAAATATATTATATTAAAAAATATTCGACTTTTTGTTCCTCCCATACAAAACGCCAATTTCATATGTAAGGACCTAATATAAATTGATAAAATAGAGACACCGATAGAGATTGTAATTATTTGGAAAATTTGAAAATATATGAAAATATTTGTATTATGTACTCACATAATACTACGCCGGAATATACACTGATAAGTGTTAAATATTGCACTTTAAAATGCATTTCACCAAACAATATTATATTTCATATCATCCGGAGTGTAGCAATCTGTTGCCATGAGCTGTTACCACACAGTTACCTGTAAATTTTCCTTATAAAGAGCTTACATTATACTGGATGTGAACTTATTTAATATGATATAATAATACAGAAGAATTTAATAAAATGTTTTTTACGCTTTATTAATCCTGGGTTAAAATGCAATGAAGCAATTTTAATTTAAAGCAATTTTGGAGTAATCGAAATAAGTTCATAAAAAGAAGCAGAACATCGTTTCTAAAAACAATTGTTTTAAACATTAAAAAATATGAATAACACGCCGGAAAATGTAGCCTTTTGTAGACAAAAAGGCTACATTTTCCTGTTTTGACCTTTGTTATTTAGCTTTCGTCACAAGATTAATAAACATGTTTTTTAAATGAAGGCTACTTAAATTTATTTACCCTCAAGTTTTAAATAAAAAATGTTGTCTTAAAGAAACTTAAAATTTTGAAATTCTCTTCCAGTTTTATAAAACAAGCGTGATCTTAAATCTAGGTGGTTTCATATGTAAATTTATTGCATTCGACGTCGACCTAATTTAGCCCATAAATTTAGCACTACTTGTCGTCGTGAGCTAACTTTACTTAAGTTGTAGAGAAATATTAGTTTCTTGCGAAATAAAAATAATTATGTATTAACACTTGATACTGTCGTCTATAAAATTATATACTGCACCTTTTGGTTTAAAATAGGTTCAGATTTAAAGAATTTTACTCTGAAAAAGACAATGAAAAAAGTCACATGATAACAACATCGCACAATGTACATTATATGAAATAGTCGCTGTTTTAGTTATTGATTTACCTTTATACAACAATACTAGCTGTTGCTAAAATAGATAGTAGCCGATTCTCAGACCTTCTGAATATGCATATAAAATTTCATACAAATCGGTCAAGCCGTTTCGGAGGAGTATAGTAACTAACATTGTGACACGAGAATTTTATATCTCTATCTATATATATAAAAGAAAGTCGTGTTAGTTACACTATTTATAACTCAAGAACGGCTGAATCGATTTGACTGAAAATTGGTGGGCAGGTAGCTTAGAACCAGGAAACGGACATAGGATAATTTTTACCCCGTTTTCTATTTTTTATTCCGCGCGGACGGAGTCGCGGGTAAAAGCTAGTATAAGATAAAATTTATTGACATAGCTTTGATTTAAATTGATTAAATGAACTTACATTTTTAATAGTTGATAGTAGCAAGTTATACAGTTGTATTCCTTCGTTTGTTTTATTTAAATGTTAACAATAATCGGAAATAAAAATGTATGGTCAACAAAATTGTTTCAATTCATACAGTATCGTGCTATAAGCGTTGCCACACGGTATTGCTATAACCGTAAACATAACTATTATTTTAACGCCTTCTCTTTCCAGTGATTTCGTATATGTTGTTTGTGTCCGTGTAAGGTATCTACTACCGTTATTGAGCTAATCTCAATTTTATTTGCTTCATTTATCTTTAATTTCCTTTATTATTATGATCATAAACCAGAAGTATTAAGATTTAGAAAAAGTGTTAATTCAAAGATAACGTGTTTTAATATATTAAACGCTATAAATACTAGGGTTATAAGAAAACTATGAAACAGTTTATAAGATTCGTAATAATAGATTATATTCTTAACTAGCTTTTTCCCGCGACTCCGTCCGCGCGGAATAAAAAAAATAATAGAAAACGGGGTAAAAATTATCCTATGTCCTATTCCTGGTTCTAAGCTACCTGCCCACCAATTTTCAGTCAAATCGATTCAGCCGTTCTTGAGTTATAAATGGTGTAACTAACACGACTTTCTTTTATATATATAGATATCACGAATTCCATCAAATCTATTTTGTTTACGCCATATAATATTATAAAAAAATAATAATTATAATTTAATTCTGTAAACACACCATTATTTGCCTGTACGTGCTAATTTGCATCTTACTAAATAAAATTAATTAATAATCCGTTTCGTAAACCAAGCATTAAAGTGCTCGAAAACAGTTTACAAAGCGCTGCAAACTTTGAAAGCGGTCTCAGGGTGCCTTAAATGAATTTTACTATCGCATTAATATTCATCGTCTCTAACCTTTATATTTTCACACTTGTGCACAAAGTTATCACTTGACTTACAACATTCTGAATATAATTATGTAGTTTTATTACAAAAAGTTGACAAATATTAGTATTTTAAATATAATATCATATATATTATAGTTCTTTTTGTGGAGACAAAATCTTACTTATATTATAAATGCGAATGTTTAGATGGATGGATGTTTGTTTGAAGGTATCTCCGGAACGGCTCAACGAATCTTGATGAAATTTGGCACAGATGTAGAACATAGTCTGGAAGAACACTCAGGCTATTAATTACGTTTTTTTAATTCCGCGCGGACGGAGTCGCGAGTGACAGCTAGTAATAAAATAAAATAAATTAACAATTGCCTCTAGCATTGTAGTGGCGCAAAAAAAATGTCTCAAATCACAACACCTAACAACTTGTCCACAAATATATTTTATAATATTATATTTAAAGACGATAAATAAGAAACTGCAATGCTTAAATTTACGGGTAGTAAATCCATGATATAATCCTGATATTATTACGGATAATTATATACCGTATTAAGTCCTTTATGTTAACACGTCTTATATGCTATGGTATGATATGATATGTCTCAAGCAAGCATTATATACTTAATCTATTGATATCTCTAACTATACTTACTAAGCTTATGAAAAGATTTTTCATGAGATGTTAATAATTCATGATAAAGTAATCAACCATTGTTTACTGTCTATGGTTTAAAATCGAATGTACGATTCGTATTATATACCAGTTTATTTCAACCACTGATATACTTAAATGTATGGATACAAAAGTTTCAAAACACAAATGGTAGTTTGAAACAACATTATCCCCGATCTCTCTGGTCCTAATTCAATATGCATAAATGGGCCATTCTATTCTAGGTCCAGTAAATAATTGATGAAAGGTTAATCTAATTATGCAAAATAAACCGGAGTTCGTATTTTCTATACAAAACGCTAACCTAACTTGCAGAATAATGCTTAAATATTTAAGCTTTAGGCCGAAATGTTGGTTGATTGATCGTAACAATTATTATCTTTTGCCCTCGACCCTGTCGGCGCGGAATTAAAAAAAGAACATAATTAGTAGTCTATGTGTTCATAAAGAGAGTGTTCTACATATAGAGCAAAATTTCATCGATTCCATGCAGCCGTTCTGGAGATACTTAGTAACAAACATTCATCCATCCAAACGTTTTGTTATACACCTGCTTACAAGTCGATTAAGAAGACGATAACGTGTCAAACCAAATGAAGAGAATTGGTATTGGAGTGAGGCACATTTTTTATTTTTTATAAGATATGGGGGCAAACGAGCAGCCGGAACACCAAGGTGTTCATCGACGCCCATGGACATCTGCAATACCAGAGGAATCGCAGATGCGTTGCCGGCCTTTGAGATGGTGATACACTCGCTTCTTGAAGGACCCTAAGTCGTACTGGTTTGGAAATACCGCCGAGGACAGACCATTCCACAACGCGGCGGTACGCGGTAGAAAGCTACGCGAAAACCGCACGGTTGTGGATTGCCAGTCATCGAGATGGTGTAGAACTTGGCGGTCTGTCGGGTCGTCCGATGACGGAACTCGGCGGCAGGAATTGTTCCAAACAATTCTTCTGAGCACTCCCCGTGGTAGATACGGTAGAAAATGCAGAGGGAACTAACGTTTTAGGTCAAACTGTTTTAAATTAGTTATTCGTTTAGCGATTTTATTTAAGACAGTTTATAAACTGTCTTGAAATTATGTATTAAACTTTGAATGATTCGTTTGTCATAGAACAGTTTTAAGATTAAATAGATTATAGGCAATTTAGTCCATGTTATAGATATATAATCATGTAGCACTTTACTCTTAAGATTGAATTATAATATCCATTAAGTCAGTGGCTTGGAATATCAGGCGAAGAGAAATGATTTATGAGGCTTAGATCGCACTTGCATTCATATTTTTATCTACCGGGAAGAGAAGTTTTAAAATCTGATTTATTTAACTTTTTGGAGTCAGTGTGATTTGTCGTCACAATTATTCTGTTATTTAGAGTCTACGAATTCCATAAGCTTTTGTTTGTACGGAACATATATGCAGCATTAGTCTTTTGTTTGTCCCCAAGTATAGGGTATTCTGAAAATAAAAACACATTTATTTGGTAAGTTCTTCGAAAATAACACCTGGTTAAATTTTAATATAGGCCGTTAAGATCGTTATAGGAAATTTATAGCTTCTGGCTTACGTTTCATTCAGTTTTAGGTTTAATTTATGTGAGTAGTTAAAGCGATGAACATAGGATTAATTGTGTGCACGTTTACGGCCCTTGGCGGTCACATTTTCGTAATTACGCACCGCGGTCTCTGCTCTGTTGTAAAATAAGGGCATGCGATCCGAGAGCGGAATTAACTGTCGGTTTTACTGTTCTTAAGGTACACAATAACGTGAGCTAGTTTACTACATAACGTTGAATTTAAATTCTAACTTAAGTAGCAAATGTAAAAAAAAAAATATTGCAATTTAGATAGAAAAAAATACATTATTAATAAAATAAACCCAGTGTAACTTTTATCTGTATTTATTCCATAACCAGGGATATTCAAACAATTATTTTGAATACTCAAAACCTTGATAATGTTTTGTAGAAAATGAAAATATCTTTTCTTATATCAGGGAAAAATTGTTCAAAAATATTAAATTTCCTTAGATCATAACAATTATTAAAATTATGATCCTGTAGTAATTTTACTACGGAGCAAAAATTATAACATGATGAATTGATCACTAAAAGGTATCCAGCGTTATTTCCGCTTCTAATTGTGAAAGTTTTAAGTTCCCTTTTTATTGCTTCTGCCCATTGTTCAGTGTGAAATAAATTCGAGCATGTTCTCATTTCTGAAATTGTAAAAGTTTTAATTGTTCTTACTTTTCTAATTACAAAGTACACAGTCCCATGAGCACAAGAAATTTTTAAGGCAATTAAAGTTACAATTTCATTTAATATAAAATCTTAATAAATTCAACAATTATAAATATATAGTAAGATGGAATTAAAGTCCAATAAGTTATGAATAAGTTACTTGGAACATATCTGACCTATAAATTAATCAAATAAACAGGTATAAAGCATTAAAATTTTGGGTTATAATAGCGATGTGTCCTGTCCTTTATATTTCAAACTTTCTGTAAAAATTATCTACATTGATAATTGTTATTATCTCATATTGTAGGGACAAAACATTTGTCATTTGTGATTTATATAAATCATTTTAATTAATCTTAGTAATATTATAAATGCGAATGTTTAGATGGATGGATGGATAGATTGATGGATCTCAAAAACGGCTCCACGGATCTCTATGAAATTTGACATTTATATAGAACATAGTCTGGAATAGCACACTGGCCAGTAAAGTTTTTTTAACTACGCGCGGACGGACACGCAGGTGATGGTTAATTTTATTAATATTTTTACTATGATAACAAAAGCTATAACAAATTAGAAAACCATAAAACTCTTTAGCACACATTTTAACTCAACCAGAATGTAATTTTCACGGCAAGAAGAACGGATGTGACAGAAAATAACTCCTACTTGCAGACACCAACCCGTGTAATCAAATTCCATCTTTAAACATACGATGCTTTTGTTCTTTACAGATAAGCATAAGATAGAAAAAAGATAAATTATATTTTTTAGATTCCAATAAAAAGCTGTAAATATTTATTAGTACAACTCCGATTTGCAAATTATTTCTTTGACTAGCGGACAAACAGTCTTAAAAACATAAATTTAGGTTGATTAATCAATGAAATAAAACTATTATAGCTAGCATAGTATTTTATTATTCTACAAAATTAAATATTAATTAAATAATTATTTAACAATACAAAATAAGAAATAAATATACAAGAAATGAAATTAACCCAGTAAACTACTGTAACATAATACGTAATACGAGTTAACCGATAGGTAACGTTTAAAAATGAAGACAATTGCACAACTTACTCGGAATACGATGCGCTAGAATGCTCTCGGGATTTACGGCCAGCTATTTGTTACAGGGGGAAACGACGCAAAAACAGACCAGCGCTTCACATGTTCCTTGCTTAATTCATTTTTTAAATGAACAAACAATTTGAAGCCGTAACCATTTAAAGAGTTCCTAAACGCCTGGTCGAGAGTAAGCCAGAAGTAAGAACATATGTAGAGCATGTGGTAGGGTAAAGGCGAGATAGATGCCTCAGTAGGATAGATGCCTCATTTTCATAAAACCTAACTTCCCAAACTCGCGACTAAAAATCAATAGTATAACTAAGAGACGCAGGTACCCTGCACCTAAGTTAGCAATGGGCCGTGGTGCGGTGAAGATGCATTTCGCTTATTTTTGGATTTATGTCCGCGGCGAACTTAACAAAAACGTCAAAGTTTTAAAAGTGAGTATTTGCTGTTGTATATCTTTATAAGTAGTTATTAATTCCGTTATATTTTTTATTACGTCAATATACTGATTCATCAAGTATGCATCTAGATGGAAATAGTAGCTCTTTTGTTTTTTATTTATTTAAAAACTACTTGGGCATCTATCCCTATCAAAAAGGATAGTTGCCCTGATTTTCCGGGGTATAGGTGCCCCTAGGGGCATCTATCCCTCCATTCACCACGTTGTACTGAATGCGCTTTGAACATATTTTTATGTTCTATTATATTTTATATGTGTTTATGTATATTTATATTTAGACTTCTTACTGATTGTAGCAGAACTATGCCACGAAAATACAAAAGAAAGGAAGGAGTCCGAGCTCGAATATGTTCTTGGACTAAAGAACAATTACAGTCAGCTTTCGAGGAATTGGACAAAAATACAAATTAAGGGGAAGAAAACTAAAGGTTTGCCGGTAAAGAGAACTAAAAGAGATGAACAGCATAAGCCTAAAGATACAAAGATAACTGCACAGAATGTTTTGCAAATTATAAACATACGAAGTCTCAATCTGACTGGAAACAATATGTAGAGTGTCAAAACTGGCTACATGAAACATGTAGATTCTTCAGAAATTATTGCTCAAGATGTGGAAAACTAAAAGCTCTATCCGGTTAAGTATCATTTCAGTAGAATTACAAGATGAAGATCTTTTTGTGTATTTCATTTTTTTTAAGTAAAGGCTTTTATGAATATGCGTGTTGAAACTTAATAATTAATAAGTTATAATAAGAATTTAGAATTTCTGTTTTTGTTGAACAAATAATGTTAGAAATTTATTATGATAATTTTATTTGATCTCATAATTAGAATTAAATTGTAAAGATGACAATTAAAAGATTTTAAAAACTGCAAGATGCTTTTCATTATAAATAAAAAATATATATATATATTTTTTATATGTCCGAATATGCCTGAAGTGGGGATGGATGAAACAGACATTGAAACTATATTAAATCAAGATTACCAACTAGACTTACCCATTAAACACATAACACCTAAAGAAATCCGTCGTGAAATACAAAACCTAAAGAATAAAAAAGCCCCAGGGTTCGACTTAATAACAAAAGAAGTTCTAATACAGCTACCGAAGAAAACTATAATGTACATAACCGCACTCTTTAATTCCATTCTAAGAGTCAAATACTATCCTAAACTCTGGAAAATATCGCAGGTAGTGATGATTCATAAAGAAGGTAAACCTGAAAATGAGGTCTCTTCCTATAGGCCTATTAGTCTGCTCACAGTGCTTTCAAAAGTATTTGAAAAACTTCTCCTCCGAAGATTAATGCCCATACTACACGAAAAACATGTAATACCAGACCATCAGTTTGGTTTCCGACAAGAGCATGGAACCATTGAACAAGTACATAGAGTATGCAACAAGATAAGAAAGTCACTAGAAGATAAAGAATACTGCTCATGCGCATTCCTTGACATACAGCAGGCATTCGATAGGGTTTGGCACAGGGGACTGCTATGCAAAATAAAACAATTTTTACCCCATACTTTTTATGAAATCTTAAAATCATATCTTTCCGATAGAATATTTCAAGTCAGAGAAAATGACAGTACGTCCTCATTCTACGATATCCAAGCAGGTGTACCTCAAGGGTCGGTCTTGGGTCCAGTCTTATACACATTGTACACTGCAGATTTCCCTGAAAGGAATAATTTAACCACAGCAACATATGCGGATGACACAGCTGTCTTGGCCAGTCACAAGGACCCAAAGACTGCTACTGTAATGCTCCAGAATGGACTCGATGAAGTAGACAAATGGTTAAAAAAATGGAGAATAAGAGCCAGTGCTTCAAAATCGGTCCAAGTGACATTTACGCTGCGCCATGAAAACTGCCCAGCAGTTAAACTAGGAGATCAAGAACTTCCACACAGTGACGTCGTCAAATACTTAGGTATTAGACTGGATAAAAAACTCACATGGAGAGCACACATTATAGCAAAAAGAGATCAACTTAACATACAATATCGAAACCTTCAGTGGCTCCTTGGAAGAAGGTCTGTTCTAAGCTTGGATAATAAGCTTCTACTTTATAATGCTGTTCTCAAACCAATATGGACATATGGGATACAAGTTTGGGGTTCTGCAAGTGCTTCAAATTTAAATATCATACAAAGGGTGCAAAACCGTATACTTAAGAACATCTCGAATGCCCCCTGGTTTATTAAAAACTCAGAGGTGCATGACGTACTAAAAGTGAACACCGTCCAGCAGGAGCTCGAAGTGATTGCTGCGCGCTATAAAGCAAGAATTGCAAACCACTATAATCCCCTGGTTGCAACCTTACCTAAATGTGACCACAGAAGGAGGCTTAAAAGGGCCACTATTATGTAACAAACAAGACTCACTAAGGTCTGTTTAAAAGAAGAAGTTTCTTGATGGAGAAATAATTCTGAAAAATTACTCGTTCCTCATATCTGCTTAAAGTTTTAAAGACTGATTGCAGATGCAGCTTAGAAAAAAATAAATAAATAAATAAATAAAAAAGACAATGACAAAAATAAAATATTATAATTTTACAGTATGAAGGGCATGTATCCCGCGCCGCAGGCATCTATCCTTGTTAGTATTTTCATGGTGGGGCAACTATCCATACGGGAAGGCATCTATCCTCAAAAATCGAGGTCCACAAAAAGCTAAAATCTGCAAAATCTGTCATTTATAGGCCCAAAAAGACAAATCATAGTAAACGATAAAGAATTAAACTAGCTATATTAATAAACACTATTTATATAAAATTAATATTTTTTAAATTAGGCGTATATTTCAAAAAGTGGGGCATCTATCCCGCCTTTACCCTAGGCCGAAAATAAGATGGCTATAGGACGTCGAGTGCGATCTCAAAAATATCGGCGTTAAGAGTTGAACGCAAAAAGCCCAAAGCAGACTGGCGTGGAGATATTTCCTTGACCAGGATCAAGCCCACCTGCGGTTGTAGAGCCTCAGATGATGATAATGATGATGGTGATGATGATGAATCATGTAATGATTCTAGGCTGACACATTAGCTGTCATGGAATCTTGTTAATTCTGATGATCTTTCATAGTCATTTAGATCTAAAATTATAGATAAATGATTTGAAAAGGTGCTTAATTGCGATAGGAATAATTAGAAAGACAGCTCAATAAGTTAAGGTTAGTAAAACCACCATACAAAACGACCTTTGTCTTACAAATAAAATAAACAAATCGGAGAAATGTAAACGTGTACAACAAAGATAATTGTATCTGAAATAGTTTAAACAGTTAAGTACATATTTTGGCAGTAGTTAAGTATAAGTTAATGGTGTCAAAAGGAAACTAATAATTATTTTAACAACTACTTTCCAGCTTGGAGGTGGCACTGGAATTGCTTGTAATTATGCTAAGAAATTTTACAATATTACTTCTCATTTTGAAGAGAATAACATAGAATTCGTACATAATTGTAATACAAATGTGTAGTAAGAGGAAATCTATCTGTAATTTTCTTAGTAAGGAGAACTTTAATATGTGTAGGACCTTTCAAGAGGCGAGTATACCATCTTCTTAAAGGTCGAAAACGCATCTGTAGTTCCTCTAGTGTTGCGGATGTCCATGGGTGTTGTTTATCACCTCGATGTTCCCGCCTCCTTTGCCTCCTTCTCTTATTAAATAAATGTATGTGGACGGGTACACCTGTAGGGGTATATCTGGGAATAGATAGATGGATTACTTGAACGGTGATATGATTAAGAACGGAGTGACGAAAGATAGATTAATCTGAAATACAAAAACCTGGTACGTCACCCACACGAGTGGGCAATCCCATCACTAAGAAAATTACGATTTTATATAGACTGTAGTTTTATATTGTCAGTATTATATAGTTTATCCGTGAAATTTGCTGTCTTTGTATCCAAGATATCGGTTAAACAAGTATTTGAGAGCGTATAAGTATGGCTATGCTATCTACAGACCCTCGTACGTGTAATAAATGAACAACTAAGCTACGCCGACCAATTACTTAAATTAATCCCATAAATTTAGTGGGTTCTGCGGAATGTAATATAAAAAGCAATTTTCTTAGGATTCGATTGTATTATATCCATATAATACAATTTAAATATACGAATGTTACCATTATTTTATAGTCATCAGTACTTAAAAATCAACACCACTTTAGCCTTTTTAGATCTTTAGCTTATTTGGGATTGGTGACAATTTCTCGTTTTTTGTCTTGGCACTTAAACGAGTGTTTATTCTGCGTGGAATATGAAGCGCTTCGTATTTCATTATAAATTCTATAAGCCGTAGTTCATCCAATAACATCTTAAGATAATAATTTCGATATTTTCGCACCATTGAAATCTATCTTTGTTTCAATTTGTGCTCTAAATAAATACAAATAGGACATACAGAGTGTCAAAGCAAGTAAACCTAGATGTACTGACAGATATAATGTATGGATGTTTGTATATACTAACGTCATGCTGACAATAGACGACGTGTCACATCGGTGACAGACAGACATATCAGCGGACGCAGGCCGTATTGGTTTGGTTTGCAGACAAGCACTTGTATGCAAATACCAGTCGGTTGATGCTTATAAGTTGTAACTTAAATTACACAGAGAGCAAGCAAAATTTATTTTAACTATTAGGAAACATTTTTTGCAAGTATGTTTGAGCGTGAGTGTGAAGAAAAAAGATTTATCAGGGTCATGGTCAGAAAATTTTCTTGATTTTCATTGAATACAAAAGAATTTACTTAATTTAGAGGTAATTATAAAATGTCCGTTTCTAGTTTTTATATTCTGTAATGATTTTAAATACAAAAACGTGCTAATTAAGAAAGTTTCTGTTTTTTTCCTCATTCCATTCTCAATTGTTCTTTGGAATTATATGTGTTTTATGTTAAATTATTTTACTTTATCATGTGAGAATTTTCAACTATTCTTTTACAACTATTGCCTGATTAAGAAGAACTTAATGTTTTTTATGTAAAAAGACACTAGTCAACAAGGTTTATGATATAATAAATGTGAAAAGAGCGTGTTCTCAATATCTAAAATAGTGACATGTGTCGGTTCTATTTAGAAAACTGTATCCCCAAAGACACTATTCTGAAACTATTACCCCAGCGTAGACTTTATTGGAACATGGTTTCGGATTAGAAAACGTGACGAAAATATAAATAACAAAGGGTTCCAGTGTCGCAAACTTCTGTAAACCTTCAACCTTTTTTGAAGCCCCATTGTAAGTGTTTTATTGATTTATTTATATTCATAGAGCCTTCTGTTTGTACTTCAATGTCGTTCCTTACAAGTTAGCATCCTTAAATTTGACTGAGAAATAAAGTAGTAAACTGTATATTTATGTTAATGGAAATCGCTATATGTTATTTGTCTTATTTTTTTATTTACTCCAATTTTATAAAGATTGAGCAACTATGACATGCTAGCTGTCGCCCACGACTCCATCCGCGCAGAATTAATTAAAACCGTAATAAGTAGCCTATTTGTTCTTCCCGACTATGTTCAACATCTGTGCCCAATTTTATCAAATTCCGTTGAGCCGTTTCGGAGATACCTTCAAACAAACATCCATCCATCCATCTAAATGTTAATATAGTAAGTATAAGTATTAGTAAGAAGTAAGATTTCCCATGGAAGCCTACTCTTAATTTACAATTTGATGATATAGCTTGTCATTATTACTAAAATGAAAAAATCAGGAAGAATAATAGCGTTGCATAATTTTATTTTCATCCTACAGCTATCAATCAAAGTGAATCCAAGTAAGAAATAAGATGCTGACATTGAACATTAATCTATTTATGAAAATAGTTTCGAGTTTCCACCACCGAAACATTTGTACAAAACATGTCATGTCTTTGACACAAAACGGTAGTATTCTTTATTCGTATAATAATAATTCATGAATATAAAAGTTAATTAGTTGAGATAAAGCAAACCATTGTTTTAAATAAAAATTTCCTACCGAATACGAAGTCTTGAAGCGTGAAATAAAATTGTCTAAAACTTTTGGGAGCAATCAAATTGTACAGATTCCATTTAACATTGCCAGAATTCCTGCTCAGATCCAATCGCATTAAAAGCATTCTTAAATTTGTGCTACAAAGGATTAGGAAAAAACAAAAATGTTTTTTTTTATTGTGAAAACAGACGTGTTAAACGTGCTTTTTCCGATGAAATTGTTTTTAAAAATCATACTTTGGTTTGTATTTCTTTTAAATTGTTTATTTTACCCGATCAACAAATTGGGTAATCAAGCTGGTAATGTCTTTCACGCGTATGTAAGTTTTTTTTAATTCTATTGTCACCTGTAACTCAGAGTCAACTTTACATAAAAACCTTGTACCTATAGATTTCTCGTACTAAAATCAAGTTAAGGGACCTCTCGAACAATTAACTTAGTATAGCAGTAAGGTAGCATTTAATTTTAATTTGAAGACAATATTTGGTATTCGATCTGTCTTCATAGTCAATAGACTTTGTATCGAAGATAGAACTAGAGAAATAAAATAAATCTTTAATAATGTGTTTTATATGTTTAATTTTTATGCGATAGTAGAAGTTGGAACTTAATAACCTTCATAACATTCGTAGCGCTTTGAGTTTCAAGTTCCTTCACATTTCAAACTGAATTACTCCTAGTAGAAGAATCTTCAACTAATTTTACGGTTCACTGGTAATATGCGCGCCACAAACTTCAACTGAAAGTGATTTCCTCTCTGGAAAAGTGAGTTATCCTTCTGTCGTTAGTGAAACTATTAAAAGTAATGTGTTGAATCTTACTTCTTACTAATCTTACTTATAAATACGAATGTCTGGATGGATTAATGGATAGATGGATGAATGGATGGATATTTGTTTGGAGGTATCTCTAGAACGTTTCAACGGTTCTTGATAAAATTTGGCACGGTTAACATAGTTTGGAAGAACACATAGGTTACTAATTAAGTTTTTTTTTTAATCCGCGCCTACGGAAATCCGGAAGGCAGCTAGTAACAGACAAATGTTAGTTAATCAAATAAACGTAAGAAACTATTATAAACAAATTCAAAATGGCTACAATCACGTAATATTTAGTCCCAATGTAATAGTTCATTTTGAATACCTCGTTAGTAGTTTTTTTTTTTAAACCAAAGTTTGTGTAAAATAATATACAATGAACAGTAAAGTATCCATAAAACAATTTA